>NC_142034.1:92258577-92491077 GCF_982192425.1 Myodes glareolus
CGTTTATTATAAGCCTCAGGTCTCCCCAAGATGCTTGTACTGTCACTTCTGAAACTAGACAGTGGGAAGGAGTCACATAGTCACTAGTGAGGATAGATGAGGTGACGCTTTGTCATGCCTGATAGGTCCAGGAGAAAGTTGGGAGCTCTTCTTTTTTTTTTTTTTTAAAGGGTAATTTATTTTTATTTTATGTAACTGGGAGCGTACACCTTCTGCGTGCAGTACATGTTGTACCCGAGGAGGCCAGACGAGGACTTTGTCCACTGGAACTGAAGTCACAGATGGCTGTGGACCACCATGTGGGTGCCGAGGACTGAGCCCCAGTCCTGTGCAAGAGCAGTGACCTTAACCACTGAGTCATCTCTCCGACCCCAACTCTGCCTTTAATTGCCCAGGAGGTGTCTACAGTAAGATCACCAGGGAGCCATGTTTCCCATGAGAGGTTGTACAAGATTTCCAAGGACAACCCTGGCAATGAGAGCCCCCCCCATTCACCCCACCATCGGTGTAGAAACCCCTGACAGTAGGATCAACAGAGCCAACCTGCGCCAGGTGTGGTTGTCACCAAGTTGAAGTTCAGCCAGGCCTTGCTGGAGGCTGGATGGTGTGCCAGGAAGCAGCTGGCTTGCTGTATCAGCCTTCCACTTAGCCACTTCCTGGATGTAGGGCCAGGGCCAGAGACAAGACCTTTGAAAGTCTTACTTTCCTTCTACTGTGCAATAAAGCCTCAAGGAACACTGACACTGTGAGCCGCCTTGAGCCGGGTCTCCCTTTCTTCTCTTACTGCAGGGTGCCAAGGCACGTCCTCTCTCTCTCTCTCTTCCTCTCTCTCTCTCCACTCCCTAGGGTCCTGAGGGCTGCCAGGCTGTGTCTCTGCCCTGGGTCACAATGAATAGAGTCACCAAGAAGCAGGACCTAGAAATCTGACTCCAAATTTTCCTAGCTTGAGAGCTGGAGCCCACGACCAGGACACCTGGTCATCAACAGAGCCTCGGTCTGGCCTAGGGATCCTTCATGCAGCTGAGCAGGCAGGGACTTCAGGGCAGTGTGTGTCTTCAGAGAAGTTTGAGGATGACTTTGAGTGTCTTGGAAGTTGGTTCTCCTGGAAAACTTCTGGACCCAAACCTGAATGACCTTAGGCAGGTGACGTCCTTAGCCTATCTGGGTGACAGTTTCCTCCTTGGAAGATGACAGCAGAGATGTGCAGGGTCAGCAGTTACCACCACCACCCTGCCGCACCCCCAGCCTGTACCAGAAGATGTGAGGTGAGGGAGCAGGAGATGGGGCTGGAGTGTCATGCTTTCCCCCTGAGATGCTTCACGGTTTGTAAGCTCCCATGAGGAAATTTCCTAGGCAGGAGCTAATCTCATTCCTGTGTTGCATAACTGACTGAACGGCCTGTTTGGTGTTTGTTCTTTGCCAGCTCTGAGCAGTGCTTGATCTGGTGCCTGACTCTTGGGCCCTGGAGCTGGGCTGCTGGGATTTAAAACCAGACTCTAGCTGTGCTCTCTTGGGCAAGTTCCTGCTCCTTCCAGGGAAGGGAAAGACGTTCTCACCTGTTTCCCCAGCACTCTTAAGAGGGCTAATAGTCACCGCTATGACTAAATGACATTAGGTCATAGGCTTTTTTCTCCAAGAGCCCAGTGTGGACCATGGGGCTGCTGTCTCCAGTCAAGACCTGCTGGGGTGAGGAGAGTTTGGGGAAAAAACAGGGAAAGCAGGGAAGAATGTGTTCTTGGAGACCTGAGGGGCCACATGTGGGTGCTTCTCAGGTCTGGGGCTGAAGGACCCCTCTCTTTGTCTAAATACTGGTATTTAGATATACAACCTGCTGTCAGCTTCTGGAGCAATTTAAGCAAAATGAGAAGGCAGGGTCAGGAGGACAAGGCCTAGGACCTGAGCTACATCCCAGGAACCTAGGGTTCCACACATGTGTGGTGACACCTACATGGCTGCCCTCAAACAGTATCACATACAAACACACACACAAAACAACTAATGACAATATTAATAAAGAAGGTGGAGTTATTCAAATTAAGTCAGGGAGTGTTCCCTGGGACTGGTGGGGTAGGAATTCAGTATGAACTCACCTCCTCTACTGCCCCTATTTTTCTCAGAATATTTTTAAACTACACATGGTCCATTTGAGTGTTTTTTTTTTTTTTAATAAACGAAACTAGTTTACTGTGTTCTTCACTGCCACCACTGGCAGGAGACCTATGGCGTGCCTGCGCCTCCCCATGTTTGAGCTCTGCCTCTGGCTTCCCATGTTTTCCCTCCTGGCTAAATTTTCTTATCCTGCACACATCGGTTATATAACAACTGGCCTACAACAGCTAACACCCACTGCCTGGGAGGGAAGACTGGGTGATGCTGTGCTGTGTTCCTTTAGCACCGTCCTGACTCAGGAGAGCCTTGATTCCGGGACTGAAAACCTTGGCAGTGCTTCTCCACAGGGCTCAGAAAACCGTACTTTACTGGCCAAGGAGAGCAAGAAGCCTGCTGGCGAGGCCTGGAATTCCCTTGCCTAGGTTTGTGAGCCTCCGGAATGGTCCAGCTGTATCTTTGCTACATAATATCCCCTCAACTTTGGAATCGGGGCCTCTGGGACCATTTGCAGTTTCTCTTTCAGAAAAGCTGTGACCTTGAGCACTGAGTGCAAATATGCAAATGAAAATAGATTAGCTTGCAGAACTAAAAGCGTTCTCCCCTGCACTCCAACCCCAGGGTCTGGTTTTGAACTACCCTTTCATTGGTGTCAGTTAGTCACAGCTTTCTTGAGCTGGTGGTGGTCGCATACGCCTTTTTAATCCCTGCAAGCAGGTGGAACTCAGAGTTCGAGACTGGCTGGTTTATGGAGGAGTTCCAGGACAGCCAGGGCTACACAGAGAAACTCTTTCTCCAAAACCAACCAACCAAACAAACAAACATAAAGGTGGCCTTCCGCTGTCCCTGAAACAGTAGTTGCAAAGGAGATGTCATGAAAAACTCTTCAATGCTGGGGATGTGACTCAACAGCAAGGGGCTTGCCTAGTGTGTGCAAAGCTCTGGGTACCATCCCTGGCACTTGGGGAGAGTGCGGAGAGCAGGGATGATGTATAATGTTAAATGAAAAAAAAATCTTGTTCTGATGTTATTGCATACAATTATAAGATGAATAATAAAGAAACCGAGAAGGCCCAAGGTTCTGCAGAACCCAGAGAGGCAAAACTTATTCTTTACAAAAGTGAGATGATTCCGGAAGGATTTTTCAGGCTGTGAATCAGACTGTGTGCTAGGCATCAGGGCTGATCAGTGCTAGAGTGCTGCCCTCCCTGAGCTGGCACGAGTCTCCGTGCATCCCTCTGAGAAATGGGCCCACACTGCCTTGCATCCAGCAGCAGAGACCCTGAAAGCGTACACTGGACAGCAGCAGTACAGTACCCTGAAAGCACTGTCAGGTTGCATGTCCAGCCTTTTGACATTGTGACAGGAGGTTGCCGTCTACAAAACTCGCACCTCATAACCACACTGATGAGTTACAAAAAGAATAGAAAAATAATCGTGGGTTAAGTCGACTTGCGGTTTTGTGTTGGTACAAGCAGCAGCTGCTGCAGGTTGGATTAGCTCAGACCCTGGAAATGGAAGGCTAGCGGTTGAGCTGAATGCATCATCGACCTGCGGGTGTTGGTCTGCAGGTGTGGGAGAGGGCACATACTGTGTGCACCCTTCTCTTTCTTCACACTGCCCAGTCCAGAACCCTGCCATGGACAACTGTGTGCAACTGCATTTTCATCTTCCCGGCATTCTCTAGGACCCTAAGAGGCAGCACTGCAGTCATCTGGTCCACTATGGATTTAGGAGATGAGACTGGCAAGCAAGCTGTTTGGTTGACTCCTGACAGCGCTAGGCTGGGCATCACCGGCTCACTTCAGAGCTCCAGTCCTAAACTCCACAAGCAATGTCAAGGCGCTATAGGGGCACTGAGACTGACCTTGGCCGACAAGCTACTGCTCCAGAGCAGTGTGAGGACAAAGCCAGGACCCCATCCTGATTTCGGAGGTGAGGTTAGTTATTTGGCCCTTGGTGCAGGGGATAGAGAAGCCAAAGTCTGAGCCCTAGCACAAAAAGTTGAGGGGCAGTGGGCAAGCCCCACAACTGTCAGCTTCCACCCATTTCTCCAAACCTGTTTTTTCATCCGAAAAAACAAACAAAAACAAAACACATTGGTATTTGTGTTAACCACAATGAAATTGGTGGCCTGCCGAGGGAAGGTGCTGATCAGGTTGTAGGGTCTCCCCCTGAAATCCTGAAGTCTCAGAGCACATCTCCCACTGGGTCTGGGAGCTTTGCCGGGCAGCTATTGAGGCTGACAGGGGACCCCAGGGTCTTCCATGGAGAGCAGAACCAAGGGGAACCTGGACAAGGGCCTTTGGCTCTTCCTTCTGTAAAACCAGCTGCGGTGTTGAGTCAGATCACTTACTGGTGTGCTCTCCTCCCCTCTAAGAACAGAAACCGTGTAGGCCGCGTTTAGGGTTTAAGGAGTTGAGGTTGGGCTCCCTCAGGCGCTCTCCCGCTCTGAAAGGAGAAGAAACTGATCCCTTAGGCTACACCTATTTGCACACAGGCGACTTGTAAAACCTCTTGCTCCCTTTGCGGCTAACCTTGAAAACAGGTCGCCCCCTTTAAAAATACGAGGCGACCTCAGAAAATGCCTAACGAGGGGCGCTGGGTGCGTTAGCTTTCAGCCGCAGAGGTTTTATGGATTTGTCCAGTGATATGCGCCTGAGACCTGGAGGCGACCTCTGTGCTCGGAAATCCTAAAAGAAGCACGAGTGTGGCGTCAGCGCACTCACTTTAATGGGAAAAGGATTCGCGTTTCTTACAGCAACAGGTAAAAACATAAATACGGGTGGGTGGGCGGCGGCAAGGCAGCCAGGGCCCGGGCGCCCGGCACAGGCCCCGGGATTCTAGGCCCGCGTGCCCGGGCTCCGGGGCCCAGTGTGGAATCCGTCCCGGGGTACCTGTGGCCCTGAAAGGACTCTCCCGGGACCGAGACACCAGGCTGCGTCAACGCACCGGGGAACAAAGGGATGGAGCGGAGAAAGTTCCCAGGTCAGCATAAGGGTGCTTATGAAATCCCAGGGACCGGTCTTAGTGGGAGCCTTTCCTTCCCCGGAGTCATCGCCCTTCTAAAAGTGGAAGTCGGTCCCGGGCGCCCCAGGCAGGTCCCTTCCCTACCAGGCTCGAATGCCGTGCAGCGTGGACACGCCCGAATTGCCCTGCGACATCCCGGGACTCTGCACGGCGTTCAAGTCCCCGACGCCGAAGTTCACGAAGTTGCCGTTGCCGGTGGGGGCGGGCTGCGCGGCGGGGGGCGCGGCGGGGTAGGCGGCACAGCTGTACCCAGGGCTGCAGGCCGCGCCACCGTAGCTGGGGTAGGGATAGGCGTTGTAGCCATAGGCGTTGAGACCCACGCCATAGGCGGGCGCGTAGGCCGCCGAGTCCCCGAGGCAGGGCTTCCCGTCGCGCACCAGCACCGGCACGGCGATCCTGCGCGCGGGCGGCGGCGGCGGTCCCAGCAACTCCAAAGTCTGGTCCTGCCGCTGCCGCTTGCACTTGTAGCGCCGGTTCTGGAACCAGATCTTGACCTGCGTGGACGTGAGCTTCAGCACGCTGGCCAGCTGGTCGCGCTCGGGAGCGGACAGGTACCGCTGTTGCTTGAAGCGCCGCTCCAGCTCGTAGACCTGCGCCTGCGAGAAGAGCACGCGTGGTTTTCGCCGCCGCCGCGCGCGTGGTCGCTCGGCACCGTCCGTCTCGGCCTTGTCCAGCTCCACCGCCTTCTGCAGCGCGCACAGCTCTGAAGGGGGAGGAGAGGCGGAGAGATAGTCGGTTAGAGCGGCAAGCCCAGGAGCTCAGGACCCTTGTGGGGTTGCCGCCCTGTCCTGCGTGGGGCGCCCAGCTCGGTTTCGGCTCACTGCCGAATGCACCCGGTTCGATGTTGGTGCAATTGCGCGTCTGGGAAAAGCCTTAGTAGTGTGGACACCCTACGTGCTGCAGGACAAAACGAAACAAGAGAAATCTTGCCGCCTCCCCGCCCCCGGTAGTTCGCGTTCTAAGTGCAGTCTGTGGCTTAGCTTTTCTGGATGCAAAGAAAATGCAATCATAACGACGCTCGGGGGGTGAATTACATCAGCGATACTTCGGTTTGACTCTCGGTGGTGGTCAGTTTACCTTTAATCAAACAATTAAAGATCTAGAAGACCCAAAGTTCGGAGGGCTCCAGTGGGGCTGCCAGCTGGTGTTTGTGCGACTTCCCGACCTCCCAGTAACCGTGGCGGGAACTGAGACAGAGGCCTCTACTCTACAACGACTCTTCAGGATCCGAGTGAGTTGGGAGTGAGTTGGTAGCAATCAATTCTAGTCCTCCTCGAATGTTCCTGAACCAGAATTCTCTCCGATCCTAGAGAAATCTACGAATGCTTTCCTAGCTCAAGGAAGCCATTGGGTCCCCCAGGCTTTTGCCCAGACAACCGGAGCAGCGCCTGGGTCTCCACCAGTGTGCCTGCCTTCGGCGAGCAGGCCAGACAGTCTCCTTTACTCTAAGACTTCTTGTATACAGCCCCTTTCGGAAGCCTTCTCTCTGCTCCCTAGCGTCTTCGTTTGTTCCATATTTTCTAATATTTTCCCAGAAGAGAACTTTTGAGTGGTCCTGCCTGAAAGTAGTGCTGGAGAAACAGAGCCAAACCCAACTCCTGAGGTCCACAGCATCGCCTCTTAAAATAACGGCCCTGTTTCCAGACTCCTTTTTTTTTCCCCTGGCACAAAGAAGGAAAGGCTCAGAAAGGCAGGATGGGCTACTAAAGGCCCAGAACCCGCGGGCTGAACTTTCTGTTAAGCAGTTCTCAGTGTCTCAAAATACCCGTAAATACAAAGGAGGTTTTTAACCCTCCGATAGAAATTGTTCTACCGCGAATCGCTAGATAGCTTAACTTGGTAACAGACCGAAGAGCAAGGCCCCAATCAACTGGGGCTCTGTAGGCCGAAAACAATATTTTCCCTCTCTCTTTTTCCTGACCCTCTAAATTCGGCCTTTCCTCTAAACTTCCGATTGTCTGAGAGAAGGTACTAGACAACCCGGAATCTTAAACTCCAAACTCTGTGCCCAGCTTCAGCCCAGATGCTCTTCTGCCTGGCCTGGGTTTCTTGACCCAGGGTGTTGAGCGTGAGTGCGATTCCTGAAGGGAAGGGCTTGGGCTTCTTACCTTTTTTATCCGCTCGTGGGTCCTTGGTCGGATCAGGGTCGCTGTAGGCCCGAGGATAAAAGGTGGGGGCGGCTGGGAAGGCAGGAGCGCACTTGGGGGGCGAAGGCGCGGGGCCCAGCTCTGCGCGCAGCTCTGCCAGGCTGGGCGCTGCGGCCTCGGGCCCGGAGTAGGCCTCTGGCTTGAAGGCGGCCAGCATGCAGGAGGCGGGCGCCAGGGTGGCCTCGAGGCGCGCAGACAGGTCCCCAGCGGCCAGGCTGCGCTGCTGCTGCTCCAGGTTCAGGATGTCTTTGACTGAGAAGGGCGTGGGTGTGAGCGCAGGGCTGGGGAACATGGTGGCGGCGCTGGTCTCACAGCGCCAGGTGGGCGGCAGAGAGTGGCGCTGCCCACCCCCGGGGACAGCCTCCCCGCATGGTGCCCGCCACTCGCCCGCGCACCCGCCTCTCTGCCCTGGATGTGGCGGGGCAGCAGGTAGCGCGCGGAGCACCAGGGGCAGAAGAGGCGGGAGTAGGACGGAGCAGGGGGACTCAGTCTGCCATTGGGCCAGGGGCCTCGATGACAGGAGCGACGGGCAGTTCTGCGTCACCTAATATAGACATAGGGTTGGGGGAAAAAATCCTGCCCAGCTTTTTTAAAGGGGCCGTGACATATTTGGAAGAGACTCCGACCCCTGCAGGAGATTGCTCCTCATTAGCCTGAAAACCCCAGCACTCAAAGAAAATACCTGACTCTTTTGATTTGGGTCTGGGGTTTGAAAAAATATTCCTCTGCACCCATCACTGAGTGGGCTAGTGAAGATGGACTGGGGGTCCATTTACAGGAATCAAGACTGTCGCTAAAATACTGATTACTGAAGTCTGGCTGAGAATAGCCGGCATAGGAAGAGAAGCTCAAAGGAGACCATTGTTCTGGGCTGATAACAGACAAACTTGAGAATTTGGGGGGTGAGGGTACTTAATTTGACCTGCAGGACCAATCTCCACTCAGAATCCCAGGCAGGCCCTAAGGGGTTCTGAGCAAGTCAAGCTGAATGGAAAGGTGAAGTGGCTAATTGTGGGGTGGGAGTGGCCACCTGAAGTAGACTAAGTTGTGTAAGCCTGTCCCAGGAGAACCATTCACCACGGGCTCAACTCTTTAGTGAGGAAGTCAACCTAGGTTCCACTGGGCTCCCCAAGAGAAGCTGTCTTCTGGTGTGTGCCCCGCCTCTCCTGCAGCCTAAGCTGCTTCATTTCTTTCCCCTTCCTCCTCGGCCCCCGACAAGATTCCCAGACTCTTTAGCTCCAAGCTCCAAGGGGCTACCAAGGATTTCATTCCACAGGGCAGGGTGCAGGGCAAGGCAGGTGGAGAGGCATTTTCAGTCCCATGGTGCTCCTGTCAGGGCTTAAAGGAGCCCAAGTTTTGTCCTAGTAGAACCAACTGGATCTAAGGAACACTTGGGCCTTCCCAGAACCCTCACCCCCAACCCCCACGTGCCCTACTGGAGCTTTATCCAGCTATAATGTCAGAAAGAGAAGACACAGGGCCTCAGAGCAAATGCTTCCCCTTCATCGCATGGTAAAGCTTGCTGCTGTAAGAGCATAGGCAGGGAAAGCAAAGGATTTGGAGGGCTAGTTGGCCACCCCAGAAGAGGCTCTTAGAATAGAAAAAGGGGTGTGTGTATAGGGTCAAAGGTTAGCTAAACAAGTCTCTCCTAAGTAATGGGCCCAAAGCCCAGAGGGGTAAAATTATGTCAGTTCAGAATGTAAACCGTGCCTCCTGGCAGAACAGTGGACCATTGGGGAGCACTGGCACCATCTGGGCCATACTGAAGCCAGCATAGGCCTGACTTGGGTCTCTTTCATCAAACCTAAACTCTCAAGGCCTTGGGCCTTCAACTGAGGAAGAAGGAAAGCCCAGCTCCAAACAGACTATAAAGCTGCTGGCCCAGGAAACCAATTCCAGGCTTCAACCTTCAGCGGCAGACTTGGCAGCCATCATAAGATCTCAACCCAAGGACCACAGAGCTTTCTGAAGCTGCTAGCTCCAACTGCAGAGGAAGCCTTCCCAAAGATGTGGGGGCTCAAAGCCCACCGACCTCTGTTTCTCCACTCCCCCACCTTCCAGTGTATTCCCCCTCGATGGTCGGTCAGTCTGCACCTTTCCAGGTTTCCCCCACCTCTTGCTGAGGCTTTTGGCCACTTTACAGCTACTGCCCTGAGCCAACCTAGATGGATCCTCCTTGCTTTTGAAGATTGGTTTCTGTGGGTTGGATGGAATGCCTATCACCCAGGCGGTGACGTCTGGCAAACGAGCCACATCCGATTCAATTAAATGTCTCGCTGAAAACAGCTTGGGGCGAGGGTCCTGGGAGCCCTGTTAAGTGAATCGGCTGGCCCTGCGGATCGCGATGACAGTTTGAAAGATTAGTGTGAGCCGTCGCCTGAAATATTACCATTTAATGGGGAGGGGTACACATCGGGGCTGCATCCGGGATCCCTATTTTAAGTTTTCTTTAAAAGATAGTTCTGAAGAAGCGGAGCATTTCCTTTGCAAATCAACATGGTGAGGATCGGTCACTTGTTTTCGGATATAAGGGCTCCCAAAGCTGACAGATCTGTGGGTCAGGTGTCAAGAAAAAGGAAGAAAACCCTTCTAATTTCAACAAAATCAGTGACTCTCCCACCCCCTACAACCTTGGTGAAAGGACCCTGGCCTTTCTCTCCGGAGACAAAGCAGGACAGAGTGAGATAAATACATAAAATAGAATTGGGGTGACCGGTGGGGGTTTCCGCAAAGAACTGTCCAGAGCACTTTCCAACTTGGCTTCAGTCCTGGCTGTCTTCAAGCCAGTACCGAAGGAATGTATACATGTATGTATGTATGTATATAATAATAATAATAATTTGTTATTATTATTATTATTATTACTTAAACAGAAGTTACAATGGTTGGGAAGGGCGCGTCTTTCTTGCTAAGGGGGCTGACTCAACCTGGTGGCAAGCAAACACTTGGTCAAACACACAGCCGAAAGGGACAGAGAAAAAGGAGCCTGGAGAAGACAGCGAAAAATCTGCGGGGCTATTTCTTGGCCTTTTAAAGACTTGGTGCTTTAGGATTAGTCAAATTTCGGGGTAGCTCCAGCACATTCTGCGCAAATAAATTATTGATTGAAAAGCGATCATCGCGGCCCCGAGCCGCACGCCCCCCCACCTTCCTGCAATCAGCAGCGCCGGCCGCGAAAGGTATATATGATTAATTGAAAGATAAGCTGCAACTATCACCCGGAATGTCATTAATGCGCCAGGGAGACGTCCATTGGAGACAGGCGGCGTTATCCGTAGCTTTATCTTCAACAACGCCTCGCTCTCTTGGCCCGCACTGGGGAAACAGATGGGGGTTTCTGTCTGGGACGCTCGCCCCGTGTTTATATTTTGGGAAGAATCGCAACTCTAGGGAGTCCCCGGCGGGCCCCCTGATAAATGAACATTAGCACTTTTTCGGACTACTGTATCAACAAAGGGGCCGCGGCGCGGCAATAATTGGCGAGAAAGCAAACAGAGGGCTGAGAGCGCGACTCTGCTCTTCGTCCGGCTGATGGATGAGCAGTGCGGCCGCCTCCCGGCCTGGCCCGGCCTGCCTTCCCGCGGGTCGCGCAGTGCCTCCCGGCTCTGCATCGAGGGACGTCCCGGCTGCAGGTACCCAGCCCACCTTCGCTAGAGGTGCTTTGCTAGAGTCCTCAGACCCCACCACCTGGCTAAAAGGATGAGGCCACAGGAGGGAGTGAATTGCTCAAGGCTACCCAGGCTGGAAGCGACTATGACCATTGGGCTTACTGACTCTAGAGCTGGGCTTGTTTTCCTATTTGTCAATGGGAAGGAAGCAAGTCGTCCCACACTCCACTCCCCACCCCTCCCCACCTTACCCGCCCCCCCCCCCACCTCCCCGCTCCCAGAGAAGAGGAACTGCGAGTCTCCTCATACTCTTCTACAGAAGGTGAATACAGAGGAGAGGGAGAGAGGAAGAAGAGGGAGAGGAAGAGAGAGAGAGAGAGAGAGAGAGAGAGAGAGAGAGAGAGAGAGAGAGAGAGAGAGAGCATGAATTTGAGATGCAACTACTTCCTTTTCTCCCCCCTGCTTTTTGGTAAGGGCTTATTTATATATAATTCATTCACCATACACGGACAGTCGATTTGAGATTTTTCATCACTTCTAAAGAACTCCCCCAACCTTCAGTCATCAACCTCCCCCTCTCCCCTTCTCAGCCCCAGTTACCGCTAATCTACTTTCCCCCTCTATGGATTTGCCTCTCTTGAGTGGTTCATACAAACAAAATCATATAATATGTGACCTTTTCTGTCTGGTATATCTCATTTGGCAAGCCACGTTTCCCAGGTTCTCTCGCGCTATGGTGTTTACCAGCGCTTTGTTCCTTTTAGCAGCTAAATAGTATTCAGCTGCGTAGATATCCCATTTTTGTTTATTAGTTCCTTAGTTGGTTGACATTCGGGTGTTTTCGCCTTTTGCTATTCTCCAGCCCACTCCTACCTTCTCAGACTGCGAAAAATCTTCCTCTTTTCTCTCTAATTTCAATCCTCCAGTGTGGACTGAGTTTCCAGCAATATCCTGTTCTTGCTGTAGCCCAATTCTTAGCTTTTAAAAAAGTTACCAGATTTTCATTTCGTGCTGAACTCACAGTGTCTACTAACAGTCTTGCTTTCTAGGTCATCGGGTAGGGCCTTGGGATTACTAACTCCACATCGTCGAGATCCCGATTGCTAGCCTGGTTTTTGGCTTCCACTGCCCCAACGTACAAGGCTGTAGGCCAGCTGAGCCAGACCGAGAGCAGCCTTATGCATGCTGTTTTTAGGCCAGTCTGTGCAAAGTTATCCCAGTAATAGGAAGAATTGAAAGCCACAGAAGGGAGGCACAGTCTACCTGGTAAAGGACTGCAGGTCTGTCTAAGAGAAGTCAGGACTCCCACCTGCCTCCAAAGGCTCCGGAGTCAACTCCCTTTGGGGCATTTGGCCTGATTTTCTCTTCCCCTTCACCCACACTGACCAGGTGGGTAAAAGTGCTGGTTGAGCAAGCCTGCCCTGCCCGGAATTCTCAGAGACCATGGTGTCATCTGACCTCCACAATTGCACCATGGAACACCTACATTTGAACTCACACACAATGTACACATGATGATTTCTACATGGTATTCATGATAAGGACAATAATTTGGAGTGTTTGCTTATTTCTGAGGGTGAATAAGGAGGTTGAAACATTGAGAAGCCATACAAGAGTACATTAAAAGCCATTGCCAAAAATATCATAAATAGAACCAAGGAAAAAAATAACCCAGAGAGAAAATGCTAGAAATACATGAGAAAATTATGAATTTTAATATTATACACAGAAAGAGATCTGGTGAGTCAATAAGAAAATTACTTAACAGAGCAATTGGAAAATTGGCCAAGGATCTTGCTGGAAGAAAAGGGAAGGAAGTAAATAAGAAAGAAAAAAGTTAAGAAATGATAACTAAATCAGAGGGATAAATACTTTATATATTGGACTGACAAATGTGAGAAATTTGGTATCCCTGGCTTCCCAACGAATGATAAAGTTGAGCAAAATTAGAAAAACTGTGCATCCTGAATTATACTGTGGACATAGTCGAATGGATGGGGGCTTGCCCAGCGTTCCTGAGGCCTGAGCTTGATGCTCAGGGTTGGTTGTCTCTGTTGAGTGACTTTTCTGCATGGGGAACAGTAAATTGAAAGCCCTCTCTGGAGCAGTCTGGTTCTGTCAACATGTAAAATGAACAAGTCATTTGAGGGAACATTTTCACTTCCGGTCTCTATTTGCAGAGACACACGTGTATGCAAATAAAATTCTTTGCACATTATTTACTTATTTAAGAAACAACCCAGTCTATTTATCTTGGGGACTGGTTAAAAGTCCCATTATACCTATAGAACTGCAGACCTAGGAGAGAAAGAAAAATATTTGTCAGCATGAGTACATTTTATGATACTTCATATATCCAAACAAGCTATGGGCAAGCCCTTTTCTTTCCAGTGCTCTATGGTTGCAGGTAAGTCCTCTACCACTGAGCAACACTTGGATTTTATTTATTTATTGCACGTTTACATGTATGTGTGTGTGGTGTGTCACGTTTATATGTATGTGTGTGCGGTGTGTCACGTTTACATGTATGTGTGTGCGGTGTGTCAGAAGACACCTTGCTGGAGTTCTCTCTCTCTCCTTGCATGAACTCAGATCTTCAGGCATGTTAGCAACCACCTTTGACCAAGACCAGCCACCAGTACTTATTAATTAATTAATCAATTAGGTCTGAGGCAGGGTTTTACGAGGCTGGCCTTGAGCTCCGAATCTCCTGTCTGCCAAGTCCTGAGATTACATGTGTCCTCCACTATTACTATCCATTTTTGTTGCTGGTTGGTGTTCTGTAGCCAAGCCTGGCTTCGAACTCACAGCAATCCTCCAGCCTCAGCCTCCTAAACACCGGGATAACAGGTGTGAACCACTACACCTGTGCTGTACTTTATAGATTTTTAAAAAATTAATGATTAGCAAAATATTAAAGGAAGCTTCGAAGGAAGAAAACTGGGGGAAGGATCTAGAAGTAAACGTCACACTGACTGTCCTATAGTAACTCCAGGAGAGCAGGGTTTTGTTGGTACTTTTAGAGCTGTGGAAATATCTGGACCAGAATCCTAGGAAGCACCTGTTAAAAATGTAAATTTATGCGCTTTTCTTCTCCTGGAATTTTTAAGATCAAAGGTGAGTGCAGTTTGTGCAGAGGGCCCAAGTGGCTGTCCAGTGAACTCTTCGTGGTGGATCAGGAAGGTCTCCAAAGGTGTGTGTGTGTGTGTGTGTGTGTGTGTGTGTGGTCTTTGTCTAGCAGAATCTGATCCCGGTCACCCTCTAGCAAAGCTGCCTTCTAGCTTTTTCCTGAAGTGGATTTCCGCGTCCCAAGAGCCCACCTGAAGGCATACCGGCTGACCACACATCTGTCAGTGCACCTGAGGGTATGGTGGCGAGATTCCACAGAGCGAAAAGGAGGCTGGTCAAAAAGGTGTGGTCACCTGCCCCTCTCCCACACCCAGGTACTGCCCCAGCTGGAAGAGGCCTTGGAAGCCTCTTGCTTAGGCCTATTGGTCCATCCTTCCCTGAGTGAGTGGGTGAGTGGGAAGCTCCTGTTGAACCACAGCTAGTGCTAGAGACTTCCTAACAAGATTGATCTGATTCTTCCCTATCTTGGAGTACAGGAAGCAGTAAGTAGAAATGTATCACACACGCTCTCCTTGTTTACAGTGGGAACTTTTGTGGCCCCTGGTCTTAGACTCTTCTACCTGTCATGGTTCTTCAGAGGTCTCTCAACTTTGGACTTCTTGAACCCCAACCCCGTAGGGACACTGCTTTCATATTCCACTTTCTCACTTGGAGAGGATTTCAGATAGAGAGGTGCCACCCCAGTCTTCCACAGAATGACTTGCTCCCTCTTTGCCTTCGCTTAGAGCGGGATCGAGCTGCCGCTTGCAGTAGCGGGGACACAGCACTCGCCAGCCTTTTACTGCTCAGCCTCACTGCCCTAGGTTCCTAGAAGAGATAGGATCACCATACAGAACCACCAGAAAAATCCTGGGGTCTTCTGAGAGAGAGAGAGAGAGAGAGAGAGAGAGAGAGAGAGAGAGAGAGAGAGAGAGCGCAAGAGAGAGAGAGAGAGCAAGAGAGAGAGAGAGAGAGAGAGAGAGAGAGAGAGAGAGAGAGAACAAGAAAACAAAGTCGAAACCAACAGTATCTCTTTCCAAAAAATTTTGTGGACCTGAGCGATCTGGGTTGCTTCCTATACCTGCAGTGGAAGCCTGTACCCTGTCCTGCTGGGTTGGTTTCCTTAGCAATGGATAAAACAGTTGGGCCAGTGACTACCTTTATTTTTAAATAGGTACCTTGTTGTAAAAAACAAACAACTGTGGGGAGGGGGAGCTAGTATGACAAGCCTCTCAGCTCCCAGCATTCTTACTCAAGGCTTTTATATTTTTTTAAAGTCGACTTGTTTCCGTCCAGTGTTGGGGACTGGCCTCAGGAGCCCCGTATGCCGTCCAAGTGTTGACCACGATCTATTTAAATAAGACATAGCAAGTTTGGAATGCAACCAACAAGCTAGTAAGTATACTGTCCCGTGAGTCTGAGCACGTTGAAAAAGTCCCGAGTAATAGAGAAAACGTTGACAATTTTAATGAACCCTTTCCGGTTAGTCGGTCCAAGGTCAGTCACAGACTTGAAGCAGTACATTCTCTGCAGATTTCATTTATTTGTGTGCTTATGGAAAATGTGTCAAATTGTAGGGTGTGCGTGCTGTTTCGAAATTCTGCGGAGTCCTTTATATTTTTGCCGGCGCACTTTTCCACGCGCTTTTGGCGGGGATTTCCAAAGCGAAATTTCTCTTTGGTCACTCACTTGATGTGATAGACTTGATGGATCGATGGGAGCCGCTTCCAGACGCAGGGGTTTTCCTTATCTCGGTTCTCTTTCTCCTCTGCTCCGAGCTCGGAGAGTGCCTGTAACATTGTTTTCCACCTGCCCTGTCGGTTGCAAACTGTTACAGCATAAACACCGGGCAGAGGTGAAGGTTCTGGTGGTCTCTCAGAATCCGGTCTCAGGAGATGATAATTTGAAAAAAATCCGGTGACATTGGAGTGGGACAATGATTTAAGATGCGGCGAGGAGAAAACGGTGCGTTTTAGAGCCATCCCACGCTAGTGCGGCGGCGTGGAGCTCCAGGAGGCGTCTCTGCAGCCGCCTTGGACTTGAGCGCTCAGATCGAGGGACGCGTAGCTGCAGGAAAGGCGTGGGTTTTCACTTCCAGCACCGGGAGCAAGCCGGGCTTCTAGAGGGTCGCCGCCGGCTGGGGTCGGAGCCGTACAGTTAGCGCCTGATTGCTGCAGTTGAAATTCAGACAACAACCCCGAAGTCGCCGCCTCCTTCGGGGACTGCTGGGGTCTCTGGTGGGCGTGAATCAGACTGTAAGTGGCCGGTCACCGCAGTTCGATGCGTCCTAGGATCGCCGCCCTTTCTCTTCTGCACCGTCCTTTCCTTTCAGATCGTGTCTTACGACCCTTAAAGTGCTTAAAAAATATGCTGGTGTCCCGCAGGAAACGCCGCTTTCTGCCACGCAGGCCGAACGGATTGTGAATGGGTAGGTGGCAAAGTGTCGCACGGGGAAAGCCCTGACAGTGGTCGGTTGGGTTCAATCAGTGTCTACCCAGAGCCTCCCCGGGGGACCGAGGACTTCCGGACCGTGGAACTCCGGACTTCAGCAGCTGCTGGGCTCCGGCAGAGAGCGCGCCGCAGTAATCTGCCTGCACGCGGATTGGAGAAAAGCGGGATGGAGACGCTAAACGAATGCCATGTCACACGCCACGCTTTCAGGGTGCAGTTGACGGCTGCAGACATTCAAGCCCTTAAAAGGAGCATTTAAACTTGGGAGGAGTACGGATGGAACTCAGAGGCACACCAGTTAGTGTGCACAACGTGCGCGGGAACTTTGCGGGCAGAGCTCACAGGGACTGTGAGGTGGCCCGACGCCCATCGCTCCTGACATCTCCAGACTGGCTATGCCGGGCACCCAGAGTCATTTTTCCGACGGATGTAAACGCATCTTGGCGCTCCCAGAGTCCCTACTTGCGCGTCGCCTGCGCAAACTCTCTGCTGTGTGGCCTTGTATCTTTAGGTAGGGGGACATCTTTTGTCTCTCGGCAAGAAGCTTTCCTCCAGGGAAGATAAAGTAATCGATAGGGTCTTTTAAATAGCTCCGAGTTTCCTGTCGGGCCAGGAGTATCAGCGCGCACACCAAATCTGCTCTGGTATGTCATCTTATCTCTCTTCCCCGCTGTTGTCCCCAAACGCTGCCTGTCAAGAGAGACGCCACCCGCATTAGGACCCAGACTGGGGCCCTTCCGCTCGGGGTCACGCGATGCCCCCTTGGCTCTGTTGTCCTTCGAGGTCCTAGAGGGTGGGGAGGAGATACTGCGGTCCAGGAGAAGTTCTGGGACGTGGATGGGGGATACTGTGGCGCACTGTCACTCAGAAGGGGGCATCTGGTCCGTTTGCTAACCATGAACTCGGGGAATCTGGACTAAGAGCTAGTCACAAAACCGGCGGAACTGCGCTTTGGCTGCTTGGCCGAGGTGAAGGAAAATCAGGCTTATCCTTCGAAGGGGCCTCTGACTTCAGAGAGCGCCAGTCTGGCCCGAGTTTTCTCTAACTCCAAGTAACTTTGGTTGGCGAAAGGACCGTTGCGGGGGAGGGGGGGGTCAGGGGAACCTCAGAATCCCGCCATTCTCCTTTGCTCCCACTGCCCACTTCCAACCTGCAAAGAACCGGAGTGGGGCTGCTTTTTGATTTAGAAAGGCCAGCCGTAGTGATAAGTGACCACCTTGACCAGTGACCACCGCTTGGCCAGTTTTTTCATAAGGTAGTGAGTTCTAGTGAAATCTTCAGCCCAGGCCTCTAAAGTCTTTGTCCTGTGCCCTAGAGTTCTAGGCATCCTGATCAGATGGTAGGCCCAAATCTTCCTTGGGTTATATGCCCTTCCATCCTTTTTTTTTTTAATTTCTATATTCAGCCAGCTGTATCTCCTTTTTTAAATAAAGAAAAATAAAATTAGAAAAATAAAATCTCTCAGCAGCCGTCTGACCCCTTCAGTTCTGGTATCCCCAGTCCTATCCATTTCAGGTATATATCCGACCTCTTTATTTCATAGTCACACACAGGACTAGGGAGCTACTGACAGGGAAATCATTTCCTGGCTTCAATACAGGCTTGCTCCCTTCCAGTCGCCCAGGATCATTCTGGATTACTCCAACTGCTGAGAGAGGACCACCCACTAAAACACAGCCTGAGGATAATCTAGGCCTTGGGAAAATTGGGCTTGTCATTTATCAGGGTTTATTTGCCTAAGATAGCAGTTTCTGTAAGGAAACAAAGTAGGGGCAAACACAACCCTTCTCCTGCTAAGACAGAGCCATTTATGAGTCTTCTTATTTATGTCAGCCCCTATTAGCCCAGCCCCAGCTGAACTGGATTCTTAGCAATAGCAAAAGGATCCGTGAAGGAGCCTGGGGGGCATGTTTTCATGGGATGGGCCCTGAACCTTCTCTTCTGTGCTAGATTGATACCCCTGCCCCCAGACTGTGACTTGACTTGAGCATCTCAAGTTGGTTTGGGACACATGGCTTTCATCTCTGACCTCTAGGGTTATTCTGACAGACTGGTCCTTCCCTTCTGGACAGACCTGCAGATGGCCATTTCCCAGTTTAGTCAGGCCGAGTGCTCAGTTAGGTAAGGCTGGGTTTGAAGAAACACTTGCTCGAAGGGCATCCCCCCCCCCCCCCCCCCCCCCCGCTGGCTGCGTGGCAGCTCTGTCGCTCTGCTCCCTGAAGGCAAACCGGTGGCTCTGCACCCTCCGAGTACTGAGGAACACTTTTTGATTCCGACACGGAAGTGCCTAAAATAAAAAAATAAACTGACTTGTGAATATTTCCACTCTGAGCACAGGTGGTGAACAAGCGATTTGTTTGTTTGTTTTTTTTTTTGACACAGGGTTTCTCTGTGTAGCCCTGACTGTTCTGGAACTTGCTTTGTAGACCAGGCTGGTCTTGAACTCATAGATATCCACCTGATAGCAAAGTCCTGTTTGCTCTCATTGTATTAATATATTCGGTATATTCCAGGCTGAGCATCCCTGCCTAAAACCACAACTGCCGGTTGTCTGACACCCCTGCACCCGCACACCTGAACTCACCTGAGCTGGTCACACTGAAAGGAGAATAACATACAGCAAAAAATGACTTTCAGACTGTGCATGTGTGATGCGAATGGATTCTGTATTGACGCTGGAGTTCTGTCCCTGAGGTGTCTATTAACACATACTTAGGCAAGAATCCGAAATCTGAAGCAACTGAACCTGTGTCATTCTGGTGGGAAGCGGTTCAGATGAGGGATGCTTTATGCGCTGCGCCCATTCTTGTTCTGCCAAGTTCTCTTGTATGTCAAATTTCCCGTGTTTTGACTATCACAAAATAGTGGTACTTTTTCTGAGGACTCCGGCACCTGCCTTTCGCACGCACAGTTTCTATTGTGTAAACAGCCATGAGTAGCATTGCCTATTCACAAACTCAGCTTGAGTTGATTCTCAACAGTTTTCCACACAGCTGAACGGAAATCTATTTATTGTGTCAAAGTGCCTGTCTAAACTTTTTGTCTTTTATTCTCATTAGTGTGTTCTTAGTTAATTCTTAAAATTGCTCATTTTAATTTTTTATCTGATACAGTAATTATAATTGGTGCATATATTATGCAATGCTTCCACATTTAGCTTGTCAATTGCTTACTTCAAGTTCAACATACCTATTTCATGGAGTACCATTCTTCCAGCCTTCTGTAGTCTCTGCTGCTATGCATAACCACCCTCTGGAACTCAGTGGGACCTACTGGGACTCAGTGCTCTATCCCAGCACAGTTGTTTGCTCCCTGCCCAGCACCTGTGTTCCCATCTGCAGCCAGTGGGGACACAGGCCACAGGCCACATGCTGCTTCACTTGCTCTGAGCACCAGGAGCTCATGATAGATGTCCTTAGAGACTAACCTAATCTTGGTATTTCTATCCTAGGCTTCACCTCCTAGAAGACAGAAGAAGGAGTGTCAGTAGAAGCAACTTCCAGAAAGCAAAGCAAATAGAGAAAGAGGAAGGCTCCTGGAATCAGGCTTGGAGAAGGAAAGAGGTCTCGGAAGACTTTCAAGGGAAAGACCTCTGGAAATGACAGGCAGAAATGATTTGCGGGGACTATGGCTGCTTGTTCTTCCCGAACATTGATGTTCTCATCTGTAAAATGAGACGATAGCCTCACTTTCTCAAAGGAGTAGTAACACAGGAGCAGAGTTGTCCCTGTGTATTCTCGCCAGTGACGGTGACGGTGACGGGAGAAAAGCATGGAGGCTCGCTGCAGGATAGCAGACCCCAGGTGATCTGTCTTGCTACTTGGACATTTGTCTTCATTTGACCTCAGTGTGTGCTTCTCTTTCCCTTCTCCAGAGCTCCAAACAGCAGGGCACCACAGGAAAGTCGTCAGAGGCCCCTTTGCACCTTTGTGCCGATCTTTCATTTTTATGATTAATTTCATTTTGAATTATGTGTGCACATGCGTGTAGGGGGCACAGGAGCACACAGAAGAGGGTGTTGGATTCCCTGCAGCTGGAGTTACAGGTGGTTGTGGGCTGCTTGGATGTAGGTGCTCTAAACCACTGAGCCATTTCCCCACACTCTTCTTTAGAATTCCGGAGTGGTGCCTGTGAGGGTCTGTGAGGGCTTTGGGCTGAATAGAGCCAGAGGAGCAGATGAGGGATCAGGAGCCAGCCATTTTGTCTCGACAACACAGCTGAGTCCTTGGCATCAGAGGGTGGATACCTCTGCTCAGTTGACACAGTTCTGGGTAGGTTTCCGGTGCTCAGGAAATGCTGCTGACTGACGCCAGGAGCTCAACAGACTCAACAGCAGGGCCTGTTCCTGCAGGTCACACAGCAAGGGAACCCTGGGACCTGAACCAGCTTGGGCCCCAATCCCCTTTCCCCCAGCCCCAGTCTCTTGGATAGCCAGGCTGTGGAAGTGTGTGTGTGTGTTTCTGATTTAGGCTTCCATCCGTGCATCTTCCTACACTGCTCCTGTCTTTCCTAGGGCCTCAGAGAAGAGACAAGGGAGACTGTGCTATTGTACCCAGGGCTCGGACTACATAAGAGGAAGATGTAACTTAGCAGTATTCTAGCGACTGAGCTGCCTCTTGCTTTTTCTGCTTCAGCATTCCCGGTCTGGGTCCTCATAGCATCTCCTCCTGATTCCCTGGTGAGTGCCAGCCACCTTCCCTCAGCACCAGCAGATTTTCCTCTGCGGCACCAGCAGATTTTCCACAACCTGGACAGATCGTTAAAGGGTCACAGACTCCCAGGCCGCGGGGCCTTCTCTTAAGGGCCGCCCTAGGGTGCAGATGCTCAGACCCCGCTGAGGGTTGCTGATCCCAGAGCACCCGGGGAGATGGGGAGCCAGGGAGGGAGGGAGAAAAGGAGATGGTGAAATGGAAGAATAGAAAGGGAGAGAGAAAGTTGATCGAGAAGAGAGAGTGGAGACTAGAGAAGAGGGGGGGACGACAGGAAAGGGAACTTCTAGGGAGCCAAACTCCTCCCGCAGCCCCGGGTGAAGGAAGTTTCCAAACGCTGCCTGAAACCTTCCCCTTCGCCCCCACCTAGACTGACAAGTGGGTGTCTGTGAAGGAATTCTTAGCGGAAGTTCGCTCTTGAAGAAACCTTGGTCTCCTGCTGACGGGCTGTGGAAGCTAGCCGCCAGCCATTCTTGAGGGGCACTTCAGATCCACAGGGAACTGAAGAGCCCGGAGGAGCGGAGGGGGAACCTGCCCATGAGCTCTGTGTACCTCCGCCCACGTCTCTCCGCTAAACTCAGCCAACTGTTTCTCTAACCTCCAGTTTCAGACGGAGAGCCGGGTGTGCCTGGGTCGGGCCTGGTTGTGTTTGGAAGGAAGAAGGAAAGGATGCATTTGGAGATCTCTGCATAATCCCGAATGGATTATGGATTATATGGTAATGCATAATGTTTTTACACAGCTCAAATATGTTGTAATTAAGGAGTGGTGTATTAAATTTTTCAGAATAAGAGTCAATCTCAAATGTCCCAATGTAAGAGATCAGAGTTAGGCACCAGTGTTTGTTAATTAATCTAACCGTTCCTTGATGTACACACATATCAGAGCATCTCATGGTACCGTTGTACCCTATACATATATGTGACTATGATTTGTCAATTAATACTACTGAAAGTGAGAAAAATATGAATGGCCCTTGTCAATGGCTGGGAAAATTACCCGCAATGCCCTGGATGGCCTCACAGGTTAGGGTGATAATGAATGTTTCCTTTTAACTCTCTCTTTCAATCCTCCTAGAATGTCAAAGGGATCAGAGCATATGAAATACACACACACACACACACACACACACACACACACACACAAGCAAGCAAAAGCCTTTTGCTGCTGACAACCCACCAGCCTGTGAAGAGACTGTCTTGTTTCCTTTCTTGGTGCTGGGGATGGAGGTCTTGCTGTGCTTTGGCTAGGAGAGTGCTCTGCCACTGAGCCGCAGGGCACCCAGCTACTCCTTAAACTGCAAATTGTACCCTTGACTTATTTAAAAAGAAGAAAGAAAAAGACTGAGCAAGACCAAACAGATCTCACTTGACAGGAAGGAGACTCAGCTCTGAAACGCTGAAAGTAGAGGTCAGCAGGGGAGCAGCGGGGGGGGGGGGGGGGGGGGGCTTGATCCACCGACCTGGGCTTTCTCTGATCAGGGGCCTAAAATTGGCTGAGGCCTAAGGAGGTGCTGACCTTGGGGATGGAGTGACCAAGATCTCAGCAGAGGGCTGTTGAAGCATAGTTAGTTTAGGCATAGCATAGCCTCTCTGCCCTGTATTAGAGAGTGTCACTCCCAACCCTCTGTAAGTTTTCACCGGAGAGGAGAGGATGCTGCTGTCTTCTAGGTGGCAAAGGGGCTTTGGGGAGTTTGGATTTCAAATCTTCTTTAGTTCCAACAGGACTGAGCAGGGAATCTGACTCCAGTCCTCAGTGCTGAAACAAAACCATGGCCTTTTGCATTCCAGTTGTGTTTACAAACTACCCAGAATTCTGGGTCACTGCAGATTCTCAGTCTCCTTCCAGAAAGTAAGTGAGGTGCAAGAACCTGCGGTTTATAAAATCTTTCCGGTACCAGACTGGGATAAAGCTGCAGCCTGTGTATACGGGTGCACTTGTCTTCTGTTTTCCTGCAATTCCTCCCAGAGCCATCTAGACCCTCATGTTTCTAGGAAGGCAAGCCAGGCTGCCCTCCGGAAGCTTGCTGTCTCCTCTGCTGTCTAAGGGACTGGTGGCATCAGGACTGGGCACTCAGTCCTTAGTGCCTGCAAACAAAATCAACCCAAGACAAAAGTAAATGCTTGGGGGTTGGAGGGATGACTCAGTTGGTAGGATGCTTGCTGGGCAGGCAAGAGGACCTTGTATCAGAACCCACATAAAAATGTCTGGCTGTGGTGGGCAGAGCAGGGAAGGTCTAAACAGGAGGAGCCCTGGTACTGCTTGGATAGCCAGCCTAGCCGAATTGTTGGTCTCCAGGCCAAGGAGAAATGCTCTCTCAGTAGAGATGACAGCATTCCTAAGGACAAGAGAGGTAGTCATCTGGCCTACACACACACACACACATACACACACACATACACACACATATAGACATACACACATGTGCGTGAAAATACACAGACACATATATGAATAAAATGAAATAAAAAGCAAGAACTCTGGGTGAAAAGAATAACAGACTTTTTTATTTTTTAAAAAAATTATTTCTTTTTTCCCCCAAGATTTATTTTTAAGTGCATTGGTGCTTTGCCAACATGTATGTCTGTGTGAGGGTGTCAGAACCCCTGGAACTGGAGTTACAGACAGTTGTGAGCTGCTATGTGGGTACTTGGGATTGAACCTGGGTTGCTTTAGAAGAATAGCCAGTGCTCTTAACTGCTCAGCCATCTCTCCAGCCCCAAAGACTTAGTTTCTTAACTCATATTCATGCTTCTTAGCTTTGGACATTTAAGATTTATATTATTCTCTCTCTCTCTCTCTCTCTCTCTCTCTCTCCCTCTCTCTCCCTCTCTCTTTCTTTTTCCCTTCCTTCCTTCCTTCCTTCATTTCTTTTTTCTTTTTTCCAGACAAGGTTTCTCTGTGTAGCCCAGGCTGTCCTGACACTTGATCTGTAGACCAGGCTGGTCCATTTGTCTCTGCTGGGATTAAAGGAGTGCACCACTACTTCCCAGGTGAGATTTCTATTATTTTAAAGTTATACAAGTCATGAATATATTCACTTTTCCCCTATACTCTCTCTCTCTTTCTCTCTCTTTCACTATATAGACCTCACTGGCCTAGAACTCACTAAGTAGACCAGGCTGCTCTCAAATTCACTCATAGAGATTCACCTGCCTCTATCCTCATTAATGGCATTCACCATTATGCCCAACTACGAATATATTCTTTTTAAATTTTAAAAATAAAATTTATTTATTTTATATGCATTGATGTCTTGTCTGGATGTATGTGTGTGTGAGGGTATAGGATCCTCTAGAACTGGAATTGCAGGCAGTTGTGAGCAGTCATGTGGGTGCTAGGAATTGAACCCAGGTCCTCTAGAAGAGCAGCCAGTGCTCTTAAGTGCTGAGCCATCTCTCCAGCCCCTATATTCTTATTGTAAACATGCCAAGCTCTGAGAACTCCCCATTCCCTGCTCCTGCTCTCCCCTTATACACAGTCCAGTAACAAGGCGACTGTAAACCTGCAGGGCTGGGTGAAATCTGAGGGTTCAGTGTGAAGAAAAAGGAAGGTGGAAGAGCCCACTAGTACTTTTTCTGTATTGACTAGCATAATATTTCATTTCTGGAGCTAGGTCCGGGTGGGCGGTGACCGAACCTTGCACTCCACACATACTGAATACAAGTTCTACCACGGAGTAACCCTCACTCGATGTCCATAATGTTTTAGCTACCTCATGTAACATTAAATAAGTTTTCTGTTGCAAAAATGTGAATGCGAAAACATTTCTTTTCAAAAGATTTTGTCTAAAATCACGGCAAAGCTTAAGACACCGACATTCTGTGTCCACAGGCATGCTCCCACCTGTCACCACGTGAGTCCAGTCGCTGACGTGTAATTTTGTCACCTTTTCTGATGGGCTAACCCCAGACAGACTGGACACTAGCTCCTCTTTGATGCTTGCCACAAACAATGCCACAGCATCCCAGGCAGGAGAGTCTTTACACTTCTAGAGGTCGTCAAAGGTCTGTTTTCTAATGGTTATTTTGAGTGTCTGAGTGTTTTGCCTGCATGTCTACCTGGTGCCCACTGAGGCCAGAAGAGGGCCTCTAATCTCCTGGAACTGGAGTTACAGATGGTTGTGAGCTGCTATGTGGGTGCTGGGAATTGAACCCAGGTCCTCTGGAAAAAACAGCCAGTGCTCTTAACCACTGAGCCATCTCTCCAGTCCCCCCCCCTTTTTTTTATAATGGATGCATAATATTCCATATCCATAAGCCATAGCTTATTTAACTACTTTCTGCTGGTGGATATTTGACTTGTTTCTATTGTAGTCTACTGGGCACCATCATTCTTTGGCTTAAAACAGATCCCTGGCCTACTGGCTGCTGGAATCTCAGATTCTTTCTGAAAAGATTAGGTTTTTATAATTACTAATTATTATTATTTTTGAGACAGGGTGTTTCTTTGTCTAGCCTTAGCTGTCCTGGAACTCGCTTTGTAGACCAGGCTGGCCTCCAACTCACAGAGATCCAATTACCTCTGCCTTTTGAATGCTGGGATTAAAGGTGTATGCCTCCACCACCCAGCTTTATTTTTTTATTTTTTAAAGATTTATTTATTTATTGTGTATACAGTGCTCTGTCTGCATGTGTGCCTACAGACCAGAAGGGGGCACCAGATCTCATTACAGATGGTTGTGAGTCACCATGTGGTTGCCAGGAATTGAACTCAGGACCTCTGGAAGAGCAGTCAGTGCTCTTAACCACTGAGCCATCTCTCCAGCGCCCTCCCAGCTTTATTTTTAAATATTTACTTTGTAGTTTATGTGTGTGTGTGCATATTTGTGTGTGTGCGTGCATGTAAACTTTGTATGTGCAGGTACCTGTGGAGGCCAGAAGGTGGCATCAGGTCTCCTAGCACTGTCATTATAGGTAGTTGTGAGCCACCCAACTTGGGTGCTGGGAACTGGTGTCCTCTGCGAGAGTAGTATGCACTCTTAACTCATGAGCCACCTCTCCAGCCCCATGTATGTATGTATGTATGTATGTATGTAGCTGTATAAGGGATTGAACCTAGGGCCTTCTACCTCTACCATCCAGCAACATTTCCAGCCCTTTAGAATGACTGTCATTTACTGTCCTCATGAGATATTTGTGACAGAAAGGCAGGCTGCCAGTGACAATTCTGGGACAACTGGGAGTGTCCTGTGCAGACTGAGATGCAGCAGAGCCATGGAGTGTCTCAGCGTGCATTCATGAAGTGAGGGCTGAAAGACACGTCAAGCACATGCTGGGCTCTGGGCTTCAGGTCCACCCATTGTGTGCACCCTCTGCCGCTGGCAGAGGCTAGAGAGGCTGACTTCATCCTTGACCACTCGCTGCTATTCAGGGACAGTCTGAGCTGCTGTGACCTACGGTGAAAGACCACAGATCCTGTTACAGGTTCCTCTAGGAAGCCTCCATTCTCGGCCTCCCCCCTTCCTGTGACTAATTTCTGAAATCCCTGTGACTGAGGAGGTAGAGGATGAAGTTTCCCACTCCTGGAGGGCTCTGGGTGCCAGACTGGGGCCAGGGGGGTGAGGGTGGGTGACAGCTAGGGCTCCTGTGTGGTCACATGCGATTCCCTCAAGAGCAGAAGCAGGGGCCTTCAGATTGGGTGGCAGCAGCTGTGGGGTCCTGGGATAACCTCACTGATGGCTGGGTAGATAGGATTCTCTTGTGTTAGGCGATTCCAGAAAGCAACGGGCTCCCCGATGAAAAGGCCATGGTCCTTGTCTTAGGGAATCTGCCGGGCCCGGCTCTGACAGTTCTCAGCTGCTCCATAAATCTTCCATCAGTTTCATCCGGCCAAAGAGATGTCATCACTGTTTTCTCCCAGCGACAAGGAAGAAAAGGTCAGTGAGTCCTCCAGTCCCGCCCAAGACAAAGGAGACAAGCAGGAACGTTTCCAATAGGAGGCGCAGGGCCGTTTGTGCAGAAACCATTGGTGCTTAGATGCTGGGGTACACGTGAGGATGATGCCTGCGCTGGGCACGAGTGCTTGGGACTCCCCCACATTTAACAGACAGAACCTCAGAAGCCTGAAGTTAGAAAAAATAGCCATCATCCCATCCCCTTGGACTCAATAATTCACTTATTGTCTTAAGGCAATAGAGTCTGTATTGTAAATAGTAAATTTTTATGCAGCATCTCAATACATTAACCCAGAAATACCAAGGATGGGAGAGGCTCAGGACTCCTCCGAACTCCTGCCAACCTGTCTTTAAACTCTCTGCCCAGTGTGTCTCTGCCAGGGCATCCCTGACACTGGCTGCTGCTCACATCCCCCCTCCCGCCCTCAGGAATCATCTGCATATGATAAAAACCTGTGGCCAATCCATACCTCATCTGGAGATAGGGAAGATTTAATGTTGCTGAGACACGTTGATTGGTTGTGTGGTTTGTTAGAAGTCAAATTCATCTTGTTTGCACAGAACATACACACGGAGGGGCCGGCACCCCTTCTGTCTTGGAGCTTGGGAGCCAGTTGTTTTCCAGTCTGATGCATCCATGATACTCAGGGGCAGCCTGGGGCTTTCATGCTCCCTCATGGAGCACCAACTGGGAGAGGGTGGCTTCACTGTGCAGGGGGCCCAGGGTGGAAGCTGTTTCAGTAATCTGTATAAACGACAACGATGACAACATCCACGATAAAGCCTAAACACACAAAGGAACCATCGAGGCACGGGACTCCGGCAGCTGGGGGAATACGTGCCTATCTGCCTCGTTCATACTATAAACGCAGAAGGGCAAGGCAGTCTAGAAGACAGGGCAATTGCCCACAGTGGTTCGGGTAGATCATACTTCCGAATTGTGGTATAAATCTAAGTTCTGGGATGAGGATCAAAATGACCCGATCGGGCTCTGCTGGTGCAGCCGGCGCATTGCATGCCGGAGCTCAGCATCCACAGAGTCAACCAGGTTGGAAATATTTGGAAAAACTCTTGTCTGTACTAAACTTGTACAGGTTTTTTTTTTCTTTTAAATCATGATTATCTAAACAATACAGTACGACAGGTATTTACAGAGCACTTGACCCATACTAAACACTGCAGACCCTCTACAGAAGGGTTAGATTGTATGGGGGATGTGCCTGGGTGCTATATAAATACCCCACTATTTTATAGAAGAGACCTGAACACTCCTGGGTTTATAAAGAGGAAGGACGGTTGGAACCAATCCTCCTTAGTTTGGAACACACACACACACACACACACACACACACACACACACACACACACACGGCTGGGAGGACAGCTCAGTTGGGAAAAGTGCTTGCCTTGGGAGCCTGAGGATCTGAGTTCAATCCCCTGTGTGTATGTTGGGGGGCGGCGAAGCTGGGCATGATGACATGTGTTTGTAATCCAGCGGCTGGGGAGTCTGGAATCCCTGGGCCTCACTGACTGGCCAGCCTAGTCTACTTAGCAAGCTCCAGACAGTGAAAAACCCTTTCTCATAAAGCGAGATAGGGACTGGGGAGGTGGCTCCGTTCTTCCAGAGGACCCAGGTTTGATTCCTGGGATCTACACAGCAGCTCACAAACATCCATAACTCCAGTTTTAGGGGTTCTGACAACCTCTTTTGCCCTCTATGGGCACCAAGCATGCATGAGGTACACAGACATACGTGCAGGCAAAGCACTCATACAGGTTAAGTAAATTCTTTTTTTTTTTTTAAGCAATGTAGATGGAGCCTGAGGAATGACAATAGAAGTTGTCCTCTTGTCTTCTCATGCACACACACGTGAACACACACACACACACATGTGAACACGTGCATACACTCACAGTCTCCTCAAACCATTTATTTTACTTAATATTATTTTTCCATGTAATATTTCTACACCAAAACTCAAGCCAAAGCTGTTGTCTGATTTCTCCAGTCCAGCTCCCTAGGAGGCCTGGCTGCCCTACCTGGTTTGTGCTAACGTTCACCCTCCTCATGTGCAGACCCACTGGGCAGTAGCTATGGCTGAGCTCCTGTCTACTTGCTGAGCCTTGGCCCATTTCTATGGCATGTAAGAACCATTCCTGTTGAACTCTGTTGTTGAGAAGTTCTGACCTCAGGTGAATGGCCAGGGATCCAGACAGAGGAAGGGAGTAGGAGGGAGGGATGTGTTGGCCTCCACTAGCACTTAAGCCAATGACCTGGGCTTGTCTGATCGAGTTGCCCACAGTAGGCCAGTGGTTCTCAAATGCACGTTTGGAGGGATGTTCACACACACAGAATGATGTCTTCCCTCTGCCACGTTTCTTTGTCAGTTGCCTGGGTAGGGCCCGAGTCATGGTGAACGTTTTTAATTTCAACGAGGGCCTTGCTATATACCCCAGGTTGGCCTAGAACGTATTACGTAGCCCAGGTTGGCCCTTGAACTTGAACATCTTCTGCCTCTGTCTCTCAAGGGTGTGTGATCTTGTGACTTGTTTCTGTCAATAGAATGTGATGAGTCGCTCTGCTCTCTGTAGGTCCTGGATTTCAGCCCCTTGTCTTTCTGTCTGAGGCCTTGCTGTAGTCAGTTTAACTTCCTGGAGTACAGAGCAGGTGGAGGGGGACCACAGGCCCAGCCACTGCCAGCACTGATTATCGGATGCCTGAGTGACAACACCTGGAACATTCCAGAACCAGTTGATCAGCGAGTTCAGGTTTTGTCAACTGAGACACTACTGACCTTTGGGACCAGGTGATTCTTTGTTGTGGGGGCTATAAGTTATGCATCACCTGTGGCCTCTCTCCAGTGGAAACCAGCAGTA
The DNA here is from genome assembly GCF_982192425.1 of Myodes glareolus. Classification (NCBI taxonomy): domain Eukaryota; kingdom Metazoa; phylum Chordata; class Mammalia; order Rodentia; family Cricetidae; genus Myodes; species Myodes glareolus. The sequence goes on from NC_142034.1 coordinate 92,288,510, forward strand.
CCCATCAACGTCTTTAGGCATCGCAAGCAAACCTGGTTGCTGAGCAGGTTTCACCCGTGGTTGAGAACCCATGCCCGAGTGGAATGCAGCCGAACAATGAGCCCTGGTAACCACCAGAAGGAACCGTGCAGCCCCAAACTCTGGAAGTCACTGGGTTTTGGGGTGGTCCCTGTGGGGGATAACTAAGAGCCTTTCATCACTTTTCTCTGATTTCTTTCCTTGGCATCACGCATTAAGAATATTAAAGGATGGTTTAAAAAAGCCGAGTTTTGAAATGTTCCAGAATCCAAAACTGTTAGAGTACAGTCAGGCTGTCCAAACATTATTCTGTCCTGTTACATGCAAGTCATGTGATTCTTGGTAAATCAGAACCTGTCTGGTCCTCACTTTCTTCATTTATAAGATGAAGAAAGTACTATCTTTTAAAAAGAGAAATTCTATTTACATTTATTTATTGTATGTGTGTGAGTGTTTTTCCTGTATGTGTGTATGTGTATCATGTGTGTGCTGGGTCCCCACCAAGGCCAGAAGAGGCCATCGGATCCCCTGGACCTGGAGTTACAGATGGTTGTGAGCCACCATATAGGTAGGTGCTGGGAACTGAACCTGTGACCTCTGCAAGAGGAACAAGTACTCTTAACTATTGAGCCATCCCTCCAACCCTGAAAAGATGTTTTTGTTTTTCTCTGCTTTTTGTTTTTCGAGACAGGGTTTCTCTGTAGCGTCGGAGAGTGTTCTGGAACTATCTATCATAGACCAGGCTGGTCTCGAACTCACAGAGATCCACTGCCTCTGCCTCCCGAGTGCTGGGATTAAAGATGTGTGTCACCACCGCCTGGCTAGAAGAGATTTTATTGCATAAGGTCTCAATGATGTGGAGCACAGATGGGCATTTCCCTGTGTTCTGGGGAGGAGTGGATGGTGATGCTTTAGGCTTCACAGACCACACAGCTTCTGCCACAGTGACTCAGACAAAAGTGGAAAAAAAGCCACAGAGCAATGCTTGAGTGGGCGTGGCTTCTGACACAGCCATCCCACCGGGAAGAGCCGCTCTCATCTGAAGGAGTGTGACTGTCACTCAGTAAGGCTTGATTTGTCTCTGGACTTCAGACAGCACATGAGAAAGTTTTGGCTGCTGCCTACTGTCTCTCTTAGGGTTTCTGTTGCTGAGATAAAACGCCAGGGCCAAAAGCAACGTGGGGAAGAAAAGATGTACAACTTGGCCTTCTGCATCACATCCTTAGAGGGAAGTCAGGGCAGGACTCTGCAGGCAGAGCTGATCGTGATCATGGAGGAGCGCTGCTTACCGACTTGCTCCTCGTGGTTTGTCCAGCCTGCTTTCTTACAGAATTCAGGACCAACAGTCCAGGGATGGCGCCTTTCCACATCAATTAGCAATTAGGAAAATGCACTCCGAACTTGCCTACAAGGTTGGCATTTTCTTAACTGAAAGTCCTTCTTCCCAAATGGCTTTGGGTTATATAAAGTTGACATAACTACCAGGACACCTATTATAGAGGAAACCTTTGATGAGTGACAGCTGCCAGTGATGCTGCTGTAGGTACCTGTGCCTTACTCCTTTCTCAGTCATCTTCTTCTACAGTCTTGTACTTTTCTTCAGCATAGTTATCTGGCTTCATCCATGATGATTTTGGCTCAACTTTGGCCAATAGTGGCAGCCAGTTCCAAGGTGGTGCCCGATTGGCTTTAGTTCCTGGTTTTCTGGATGGGTCAGAGTCATTGGAGGAGAATTGTGCATACAGTGTTATCCCATAATGCAGAGGTCTGATCTGGCAACCAACTGGCATTGTAAAAATGTCTATAAAAAATGACCTCAGATCCTAGGTAACAAAGACACCAAGGCTTCCTTTCTGTCCGCTTTGGGTGGTCCACTGGGAGAAACCGGCTGTCACTTTTTGAGGATGCCTAAGCAGTCCTGTGGGAAGGGCCTCCTGCCATAAGTTAACCTGACCTTCCCAACCATGTGAACCATATTGGAGGTGAACCTTCCAGCTTTGGCTAAGTAAGCCTTCAGATGATTGCCATATGCAGTCCTGATCCTAAGCCAGATGATGGAGCTAAGCTGGGTTTCTGACCCACAGAAGTTTTATGAGATAATACATGCCCCCCCCTTTTTTCCTTGCAGCCTTAGGACATTTGTGATGCAGCCATAGCTAGTGGATACACTAGCTCTCATGCTTCCCCTATATTGGCTAACTGCTGCTTTGCTCGTGTAAGGGCTCGTGTTTGCCTAACATTTTGCTTGACAGAATAATTGACAGAAAACAACATGATTAGCTGGTCATTATTGTTAGATGTTTTGAAAATTCCCGGTTTAAGTGATTTACTTCTAATCTGATCCATTACATCCTGCAGCCCACCTTCAGACCATATGGATTATGGATACTGTATATCAAGGTTAATAACATACTATATCATTTATTACACATTCCTATCACTGTCAAGGTCTCACTGAAGAAGGTTCTAGTGTCAGTTCTATTTTGTTCAGATCAGGGATGCGTCCGGATGTCTCCACCTAAACTCATGTTGAAATTTAATATCCACTTAATACTCTGAGGTATTAAGAGGTGAGATCTTGAAGAGGTGATTAGGTCCTAAGGGCTCTGCTCCTATGAGTGGATTAATCCACCTATGGATTAATGGATTACTGGGCTAATGGGTTATCTCGAGAGCAGGTCTCTTATGGAAGCCAATTTGGCTCTCTTACCTACAGAAGGGCCACACTCCCTCTGTAGAGTCCCAGCCAGCAAGAAGGACCTCTGCAGGTGTGGCTTCTAGACTTTGGGCACCCCACCATCAGAGCCATGAGACGAATAAAAACTTAATTCTTTATACACTGCCCAGTGTCACGCATTCTGTGCAGTGGTAGGAAACAGACTAAGGTACACCTTCGAGATGGAGGAGAAGTAGAGTCAGAGTTAGGACATGATATCAACGTGACTGAAGGTGAGGCCTCGCCCTCCCAGATGTTCTGCTTCTTAGAGGCCCGCTCTGTCTGTGCTGTTTCTTCTTCCCCGCGCCCTCTGCCCTCTTCTGCAGCAGGGAAACACCCATTTCTATTTCAGGACCCAGCTCAACTGTCACCTCCATTGTACCACCTTTCCTCTGACATTCTCACCCACTTAACAAATATTTATCTGGGGACTAGCGACTGACAAGTCCAGTCTCACAGTCAGAGGATTCGGCAGTAAAAATAAAGCAAACACAAAACTGAAAGAAAAACAAGGTTCTCCCATTTAAGGAGGAGTTCCGGTGGGAGAAAACAAACAGACACCTAGGATTTGACTCTAGCGCCTACTGCCGTGCTAATGGATTGTTGGGGTGTGGGGGGGGGGCAAGGGAAAGGGAAGGAGTGAAGGAGAGATCCCAGTGTCTACGGATAAGGCTCAGACTTCTAGGCTGACTCTCTGGAGGGTGAAGACTCGAAAATCAGTGTGCATGAAAGCGGGCAGGCACTAGAGAAGAAAGCAATGACTCCCCTGCAGGTGGGTTAAATGTTAGATTGTTTATACATCCAAGTTTTTCCTTTGTCAGTGTTAGAGATGGAACCCCGGACTTCCTAGATGTCAGGCAAGGCTCTTGCCACTGAGTCGTGCTCAGATCAGACACCCACATTTGGGCGGTTGTCTCCTGAGTCTGTACTTTAGCAGATGGGTCTGCAAGGGACTCGGGAAGCTGGAAACCAGTGTACAGATGGTGTCTAAAGTCAGAGGGACGGATGGAATCAGGCAGGAAGAGCACGGGGAGGAGAAGAGAGCCCAGGAACGTAAGTAGGGAGGGTGTAGAGGGGGGTGAGGCGGCCCAGGAATGGCCCTATCTTGGCTCAAGTTATTTTTTTCCCCACCTAACGCCCCCATGCTCTATTTTTGCGCTTGTTGAAAGGGTATGTTCCTCAGCAGGCTGGGAGTGTCTTGGGTGCAGATCCCATGTCTAATGTCGGTTGTTGCTATGCTTAGTGTGACGCCCAGTCCACAGTGGGTGGTCCTAAATGATAGCTGGTGTCACAGGATCATACAGTTGAATGAAGAGCTGCTGTCAGCCCGAAGGCTGGGAGTTGCCGGCGCAGTGTGTGCCCCCCACCCCGGGGTGGCTGTTGGCTTATGGGTGTTGTATTTCAGACTAGGACATGTGAGAGAGCCCCCCAAGGGAGACCCAGCTAAGAAAGTAGGGTGGAGTAAAACAGAACCTTTTGCCAGAAAATCCAGTAAGTGTAATGCAACAATGGGTCGGCAGAACCTTAGGATTTGAGGTTTTCAAGACAACGAGAAACAACTGGATGAACATGACATCGATGATGGAACTTGATAGGAAGCCAGAGTCTCGGGCAGGTAGAATAATATGAGGATGCAGGATTCAGTATTATTGAGCGTGTTAAATAGTAGGCCCTTTATATCTGTTCTAAGTCTTACCAGTTTCAATTTTTATTTAATTTATTTTTTATTCTTTTTTAAAATTTATTTTTATGTGCATTGATGTTTTGCCTGCATGTATGTCTGTGTAAGGATATTAGATCCCCTGAAATCAGTGTTACAGACAGTTGTGAGCCACCATGTGGGTGGGTGGGTGGGTGCTGGGAATTGAATCTGGGTTCTCTGGGAGAACAGACAGTACACAGTCACAGAGCCATCTTTCCAACCCTCTTTTTCATTCCTTAAATCACGAAGTTGTTGCTGTTGTGTGTATGCACGCACATGGACTACGGTACATGTGTGGAAGTTGGAGGGCAGTTTTGTGTAGCCAGTTCTTTCCTTTCACCTTTATGGGGTTCTGTTACCCACCGAACCAGGCTTCCGGCCCCTATCTGTGCTGTAAAAACAGGCTTACCCTCAGTCATGGAGAAGGTAATAGTTGGGGTGAGCCTTGAAGCAAAAGGAGGTCTTCCTTTCCGCTAGAGAAGGAGGAGGAAGGAACTCTGGGAGAGGGAGCAGTGTGGTAAAAGATCGTGGGGTCTGAACAGCTTCACAATGACTCCAGATGCAGGATCGGTCTATTTTAAATGCTTCCAAGCAATGGATCCATAGGAGGAAATGATGCAGTAGAAAGCCAGATGGACAGACTGCCAGACAGCCCTCTGCCTCTGCTTTCATTGTTGTTGATAGACAGTCGCCCCTGGTCCTAGTCTTTTATCTATCTGTCTGTCCATCATCTATCCCTCTATATCCCTCTATCTATCTATCTATCTATCTATCTATCTATCTATCTATCTATCTATCTATCTATTTTTGAAATAGGATTTCTCTCTGTAGCCCTGGCTATTCTGGAACTCACAGAGACCCTCCTGCCTCTGCCTCTGGCTCTGCCTCTGCCTCACTCGTGTTGGGATCAAAGGCGTGAACTATCATGCCAGCTCTAATCCCAGTCTTTTAAAAGATATTTTATTCTCATCAAAGTTATTCTAATGTCTGCCTTGTCATTTTTTGTTTTCAGCAGGCTATTAAAAACATGTGCCCGGGAGAGGCCTTTTTCTCTTTCTGCTGCTTGGGCTGTACATGGCTTCCCAAATCTGTGGTAAGACAATGCGTCTGTTGGAAAGCTCCCATGAGCTATTGTGATGCTTTTTTTTTTTTGGTTGGTTTTGAGCCTAGCCTAAGGGGTAGGGGTGTGACATCTTTTCAGCCCATCAGTTATTCCTTCAGATATTCTTCTGTTGTATTTTCTTTCTCTTAAACTGGTGTTTATTTACGATGTTAGATTTTACTAAATCATTTACCTTTTTTGCCCTAGCTTCTACATTTCCATCCTTTCTTTTTTATATTAATTAATTAATTAATTATGTATACAATAGTCTGTCTGTGTGTATGTCTGCAGGCCAGAAGAGGGCACCAGACGTCATTAGAGATGGTTGTGAGCCACCATGTGGTTGCCGGGAATTGAACTCAGGACCTTTGAAAGAGCAGGCAATGCTCTTAATTACTGAGCCATCTCTCCAGACCCCTGTTCTTTCTTTCTTTCCTTTCTTTAAAGATTTATTTTATTATGTATTCAGTGTTCTGCCTGCATGTATGACTGCATGCCAGAAGAGGGCACCAGACCTCATTATAGATGGTTCTGAGGGAACTGAACCCAGGTCCTCTGGAAGAGCAGCAGCCAGTGCTCTCAACCTCTGAGCCATCTCTCCAGCCCCTCTGTTCTTACGTTATCCAAGTAACTTCTGACCTAAAATAGTTTAGCATTAAAAAAAAATTAGGGGCTGGAGGGGAGGGCAGCGGTTGGAGGAGGCTCCAGAGAACGGGAGTTCGATTCCCAGCACCTATATCACATGGCTCACAGCTGTCTGTAACTCCAGTTCCAGGGATTCCAGAGCCTTCTTCAGTACCACACACACACACACACACACACACACACACACACACACCGTACTAAGGAATGGCCTCCATCAGATCATGTTGTGGGCGTGTCTGTAGTGCATCTCCTTGATTAATGATGGCTGCAGGAGGCCCAGCCTGCTGTGGGCGGTGCCATCCCTAAACAGATGGTTCTATAAGAGACAGAATTGACCAAGCCAGTAAGCAGCACTGATTTCCCTCATTGATGCAGAATGTAAGTCAAATATATCTTTGCCCCCAAGTTGCCATGGTCTTTACCCTAGCAATAGAAACGCTCACACACAGACACCAAGGTGAATCTTAGCCCTCACACACACAACATGAGAGTTCTCATTTGAGTTCTTAACTTTTGTTCACATATTGTCTTCAGTTCTAACCTTGCCACATGGCTTTTAGTTTGAAACAGCATCTTGCTACGTAGTCCAGGCTGGCCTTGAACTCACAGGGCTCACCCACCTTGGCAAGCCTAGAGTTGTGATCTTAGGCATGCGTCACTAAACCTAGCAGTAGCTTTCAACAATAGTTATTAGTTCTCTTCCAAAATCCCGTCCACGCTCCCCCGACTTTCTCTCCAGCTTACCAGTTAGAGGTTGACATTCTAGCCACATTCTCCATAGAGACAAGTTCCCTTGCTAAACCTGGAACTCACCAAGTGGTTAGACTGGCCAGTGAGCTGGGGCTGGGATCACAGGCACATGGGCTGTGGGGTGGGCCGGGCTTTTCCACGTGGGTGTCAGGGACTGGACTCAGGTTCTCATTATTCCATGGTAAGACGGTTGCTTTGAGCCATCTCCCTAGTGGCCTCCCTCATCTTCCATTTTATTTCCTTAAATTTTGCAGGAATGTTTTTGAAGAATTTATTTGCCCCAGTAATCAAAGCCTCCTTGAGCCGGTTCCTATTCCTGGTTGATTGTCTGTCTGCCTCCCTCTCCTCAAGTGTTCCTTTGGGTGCTTTGTGACATTTATTTTCACGGTGGTTTGGATGCTGTATTTCGCAAACTCATAGACTTGAGGTTCACATGACATGTAAAAGCAAAAGAAAGTGCTTGATGATATCTCTTCATTTTCACACTCCAAAGAATTTCATCAGCTCCTAATGGTTTGCCTGTCCCGTGGTCTCTGCTCTGGGGGGAGGGTCCTGTGGCTTCTGCTTTAGTAGTCCCCGTGGTTTCCATTCCGATAGGTCCCATGGCCTCTGCTCTGGTGGATGAGGTTGCTCTGAGCCACCTAGCTGCGCATTGTGGTTTCCAGGCCCCCCGCTGTGTGTGTGCAGGAATTTGGGGGCTGTGTGATTCTGTTTCCTTATTTGTCAAACCAGGGTGAAAATGCTGGCTTCCTTGCCTCATAGATTATAACAGAGACAGGTGGGATAAGCTGTGTGGAACATGGAACCCAACATAAACACAGTGTGCTCGAAGCCCATTTTCCCTTGATTCTCATCCCAGGACTTTCAGTCATCTGCGCTCTTTGGGAAGGAGGGGTTGATGTGGGCTCGCAGCCCAGGGGTGCGGCGCCCAGAATAGCTGCATCCAGAGCTCTCTCTCTCTCTCTCTCTCTCTCTCTCTCTCTCTCTCTCACACACACACACACACACACACACACACACTTTCTTCTTTTCTTCTTCTTTTTATTATTTATTCATTCATTTTGAGACAAGTTCTCTCTATGTAGCCTTGGTTGATCTAGAACTCACTGTATAGATCAGGCTGGTCTTGAGAGCTCACAATGATGCCCCTGCCTACTGATGGGATTAAAGACCCGTGCCACCATGTCTGTGGCGCCACTCCTGGCTTGGAGGTTTCTTCTGTTGCTGTTTGAGCAATAGCTTAAGTAGTCCACAGCTCACTGTGTTAGGCAGACAGCTCCCCACCCCTATTCCAGAGATCAGAACTAGGCCCTAGAGCTATATCCTCAGACTTAACTGTTTAGTTTTTCCTACTTTTTTTTTATTTATTGATGCTGGCGCAGAATCCAGGCTTTCCTGCACTCTGGGCACAACAACTACTAGCTGGACCTCATCTCTTCTGCCCCTCACCCCGCAATCAGCTCTTCTTTGTTTTTGAAAACTTCATTTATATTTGCATGGGTGGATGCTTTGCCTGCATGTATGTCTGTGCACCACATTCATGCCCAGCGTCTGAGCAGGACAGAAGAGGGCGATAGATCCTCTGGGACTGGCGCTGTGAGCGGCCATATGGGTGCTGGGAATTGAAGCCAGATCCTCCAGAAGAGCAGCCAGTGCTGTTAATGGCTGAGCCATCTCCAGTCCCACCCAGTAGTTGGCGCTGAACTCTGAACTGCCAGTTACCTTTTTTGCTGTTTATTTTTTTTGACCTGTTCTCACTTCTTTGTCCATACCTTCTTGTTCCAGGAATATTCTAGTTACTTCTTGTCCATTAGCTTCTGTGTCTAAAACTTTGCTCGCAGACTCTCAGGAAACATGAGAAAGAAACCTGGGTTTGCCTTCCAGCAAACCTCCCAACCCTGGCCTCCCTGTGCAGCCAGGGCTCCTTCTGATCTCAGGCTTATTTTGGCCTCTGTGAACTGCGCAGAGCCAGGGCTGACCCCACTGATCTGTGGATGTGTGGCCAAGACAGGTCCCAGCATCCTGCCTGGGCTGCGTGTGTGAGCCGAGCCAATGCTGCAAGGTGATGGCATTGTGACAGGGTGAGGGAACAATCCTGCCTGGGACTCCCGGCGGCGATTAGATTACAGCAGAGCCGCCAGTCTGGACAAGGCAGGGCCCTTGGTTCGGTTCACTCCATCTGTGGGCGGAGCCCAGAGTCACCTGCTGGCCTCAGCTGCTGATTTAGGAACACCAGGTAGCGACACAAGACTGCAGAGCCAAGCAGCTCATTTCAGAGGCCCTCAAATGCCCTGCACTTCTTCTGTTATTGTTTTGCTGTTTTGTTATTTCAAGACAGGATTTTTCTGTAGCCCTGGTTGTACTGGAACTTGCCCTGTGGACCAGGCTGGCCTCGAACTCAGAGATCTACCTGTCTCTGCCTCCCGAATGCTGAGATTAAAGGTGTGCGCCACCATGCCCTGTCGTGCTTTGACATCTCTTTTGCTTCAACAGCCTGTTTTTCTTTGTGAACTTGGGTGTTTCTGCAGTGCCAGCCCAACTGGTGAGGACTGCCAATCACGTGGCCATCGGCTTTCACTGCTGTGCCCTTCTCGTGGCCTCTGTGGGAATCCCAGTCCTTCTGAGGCAGGGGCAGTGGGGTCTGGAGTGAGTACCTCAGGCGTCACTTGACATTTTACAAGGTGACCTTGATCTCCTATTTAGCCTCTGGCTGTTTTCTCCTCAGTGACTTTCTGTGATCTCCATCTCTTGGTTGGGGGGTGGGGTGGGTATGTGGCCTGAGATACCTGAATGTTTCCAGAAAAACGGTGGCACCTCGCATGCATCCATGGGGCATCCTTTTCCTATCCTGTTGCTACTGCTTTGCTTGTTTTCTGTTAAATAGTTTGGGAAAAACTTAGTGATGAGAAGTAATTGGGCCACCCACCTCAGGCTTCTGGGAGCTATTGCTGAGGACCCGTGAGCAAGCAGTGTCCAGCTGAGGTGGAGGGAAGCAGGGTCAGGAAGGGCGTCTGTGTGGAGCCCCTTGGGTTGACCAGGGGAAATCGGAGCTTTATGCTGTGCCCTCCATTTGTGCCTGAGATTTCCTGCCCAGGCCCCTTTGGAACATCAATCTTAAAAAAAAAATGATCTTATTTTTAATTGTGTGTGTGTGTGTGTGTGTGTGTGTGTGTATGTAAAGCTTTACTTTGTTTTTTTTCTGATTTCTACTTTTAGTCAAGGTTTCGGGATTCTGTCCATGCTGTCCAGAAATCTGCAATCCTCCTGCCTCATCTTCTGAGTGCTGAGTGTTCAGGCCTGTATCATTACACTCAGCTCAAAAGTTGTTTTTTTTTTTTAAGATGGGTGGTGGTGCTGCACACCTTTAATCCCAGCACTTGGAGGCAGAAGCAGGTGGGTCTCTATGAGTTCAAGGCCAGCCTGGTTCACAGAGTGATTTCCAGGACAGTCAGGGCTACACAGAGAAATCCTGTATTAAAAAATCAAATAAAGGCTTTTTTTTTAAAAACAATATTTTTATTTTATGTGTATGGTGTTTTGCTTTCATGTGTGTCTGTGCATCACACGCATGCAGTACCCACAAGGGCCAGAAGAGGGCGTCATATCCTCCTCAGACTGGAGTTACAGAATGTAAGAATTTGGACAGAACATCATAAGCATTTGCTCCATGCCATTAAACGCTCCTTTCACAACTGACCTCGGAGGCTGAGTTTGTTGTGATGGCCTGAGATGGCACACGATGTCACGGACCCTCTTTGGACTGAGCCCCCAGCTCCAGGGGGTTAGTGGGACTCTGAGGCTGGTCAGCTCTCTGCCCGTTTCATTTGCAACTTGCAGCTCAGGGCCCAGAGCTCTGCGTAGCTTGTTTGCTTTACGCTGACCACGTACTGTCCCTGCTGGAGGGAGAGGACACGGTGGCGCTCCTGTCCGTGGTCAGGAAACTCATGTTGGATAAAATGGTGTAAAATGGCATCAGTGCCCCAAACCAGTGTTAGGTGTATATTACACTGCCCACAGCATCAGAAAGTGGCCTGTCAGAAACGCATGCGGCGTCTTGTTCCACGCCACCCCTAGACTGACTGTGGTGGACACCCGTTTCCTGGTCACATTTCTTCTGATATGTCCGGGGTTGTCCCACTCTCTTTCCCCAGATACCGTCTAATGGTGATAACATAAAGAATCAAGAGGCTTGGGTGTTCCCAGGAGAAATAATCCTCCCGCGTCTGCTCACCTCGTGAGTGTGCCCCACGATATCCTCATGCTGCAGCTTTGGCCAGGCTGCTCCGTGGCCAGCCATGCTGTCTGTCCTCCTTGTCTGCAAGCATGTGCCTCAGAAGGGATTTGAGTGCTCAGAGCGCTTTTGGGAGCACAGCTGGGCAGTCAGGATGACGCTCTGAGTGCGTGAGGAAAGACATGAGCCACGGCTGGGGATGACCTGTCCATCACCTGGCAGCTAGAGACACGAGCGGTGTAGAAGCAGGCAGAGGTGCCTGAACCATTTGTGCCAGTCTGGGATCCCTCATTAGACAGACGTCTGTTTGAAAAGATGGCTGAGGACAGCCAAGCCCGTTGGCTCCTTCCCGAGGGCCACAGGCCATCTCTGGAATGCCATGGGTTAGCACTTTGAATGGACAGGGCATTAAAACTGAGTTCAGATGCCTGTTATTGGCAGCCACAGATGGACCATCCCTGTTCTAGGGTCACAATGAGTCCTGGTCGCCCCAAAGTCGGAAGCCAATCACACGCCAACAGTGACTATTAATATCCAGAAGCAAAATGCGAATGCAAACTCAGTGGGCAGGAGTGCTTGCTGCTCAAGCAAGAGGACATGAGATTGAATCTCCAGTCTCCACCTAACACACAGGCCTGTGACCCACAGCACTAGGGTTCAGAGATGGGGGGATTGTGGTGGCCAGTTGGCCAGCCAGCCTAGCCGAAAACCAGTGAGTCTCAGGTTTGGCCAGAGACCCTGTGAGGGGACTAAGGAGACACCCTACTCTGGATGGACTCTATCCACAGAATTAAGAAACAAGCCAACCAGACCCCAAACTTGAACCATGTATATCATCACTTGTCATCACTAAGAGCAGGAAGACCCAGTTCCCCCCGATGGAAGCTCAGATTTTTCATGGGGCTTCTAGAAAAACCATCTTTCTCCGAGCAGAGCTGCGATTAGGGGAGTTTTCATCAGGTCTCTCGCTTCCAGTTGTTCTTGATTCTGGTGTTTGATTCTCGGTCCAGGCCACCCAGGGGCAGTGGGCCGCTGATGGGGGCAGCCCTGCAGCTGCTCCCTCCAAATTCTCTGGGATTCAAGGCCGGGCGCTGGGCGATTACGCCGCTGTTAACTAGGATTAGCTATTTTCGCTCCCTGTATTTATATCGTGGAAGCTGTAGTGTGACGCTGCCAGATGCCAGCGTGGGCAAACTGCCCTTCCTCCTGCACGCACCTGCTGCTCTGCTAATGCCCAGCAAGGTGGCAGTTGGTCGGGAACAGACCTGCCAAACCCACAGCCCCCTTCCCAAATGTCCCAGGGCGGTGACCTGAACCGTAGGCAGAGCCACAACTTGGTAGTGACAAGCAAAGGCTGCATCTCCACTTGGGGGAGGCAAGGCTGGAGGGCTGGCAGCGGTCCCTGCAGAAGATGCCTGTCACATTCCTAATCCCCTGAAGACTTCAAGTCTAGGAGCCCTCTTGCCTGTCCCCACCCCTCCGCTACCCTGACACACTGTGCATCTCCCAGGTTGCATGTGAAGCTGGGGAAAGGCCAAGCGCCCCAGAGTCCTGAATTGAAGGGCGGGAGATTCAAAGACCCTGCAGCTTCTGCTTGGCTCACCCTTGTCTCCACCCCTCCCTTCCTTCCTGCTCACCAGTCCAGCTTTTAGGACATGGGAAAGTTTGCTGGGAGGCCTCGCTGTGTGAGGGCTCTACTACAGTGATGGCCCAGGGAGTGGCCTAGAGAGTGGGTACTGTTTCAGTGAGTGTGTTCAATGCCAGCCCCAGTGCAGCAAGCCAGGCATCTTCCTTGTGCCTGGGAAGGCCGCTTGCTGACTCTTGAGGCAAAGTGGACAGTGCTAGGCCTCACCACACAAGGGGTCCGCTGCCGTGAGTCTCAGGACTCTGCCGCAGCTCCAACAGGCCCCATCCCCAGAAAACTAGAAACTGACTGAGGGCCAAGGTGGGTTTCTCTGCAGTGGCCCACCAGGCTTCTATGTCCACAGACTCTGTCTCTCCTAGAGTCTTTCTCTGTCGGCACCTCTTAGGGTAGGGGTCACAAGTATGGCAGTAAGTTGGCCCTCCTAGGTAAATTTAAAAATGGAAAAAGTTAGGGGCCAGCGGGGCTAATAACCTGAGTTCCAGTCTCCAAGGTGACAGGAGGGACATGACTTCAGAAAGTTCTCCTCTCTCTCTTTCTCTTTCTCTCTCTCTCTCTCTCTCTCTCTCTCTCTCTCTCTCTCTCTCTCTCACACACACACACACACACACACACTTAAAAAATGTTTTAATTTGAAAAGTTAGGTCTGAGCAGGATGGTGCACATATTTAACGGCAGCATGTCAGCCGACCTCCTCTGTGTACTGTGACCAGGCGAGCTGGACAGGTTGGGTGGGGAACCCCTGGGGGGCTCTATTGAGGGGTATGGGTTAATGGAAATGAGGAGCTGTGGTACTGGCTAGAACCTGATGCTGTGGGCACACTAGGTAGGGTTTCCTACCACTGAGTTCATCCCGAGTCCTAAAGAAACTTCTGGATTGGCAGCAGGGAGCACAGCATTACATGTTTGGGAAAATTCAATTCTTTGAAGGGAAAGCAGAGAGAGAATTAAAAGCCCCCCTCATAATCTATTTTTCTATTGCTATAATGAAATACCACAGTGTGGGTAAACGTTTAAAGAAAAGAGGTTTTCGCTGGTTGTTGGTGGTGCATGCCTTTAATCCCAGCGCATGGGAGGCAGAGGCAGAGGCAGGTGGATCTCTGTGAGTTCGAGGTCAGCCGAGTCCACAGAGTGAGTTCCAGGACAGCCAGGACTGTTCACAGAGAAACCCTGTTTCGAAACAAACAAACAAGCAAGCAAAGGTTTTCCTGGGCTTGATTTCTGGAGCTTGAGGAGCTGCAGGTAGTGAGGCAGCATAAGATATCACATGGTGGGGCTGGAGAGATGGCTCAGTGGTTAAGAGCGCTGCTTGCTCTTCCAAAGGTCCTGAGTTCAATTCCCAGCACCCACATGGTGGCTTACAACCATCTGTAATGAGACCTGGTGTCCTCTTCTGGCCTGTAGGCATACATGCAGAATAATACTGTATACATAATAAATAAATAAATCTAAAAAAAATAAAATAAACCCTTTCCTCCCCACCTTGCTTTAAAAAAAAAAAGATATCACATGGTGCCACATGGTAGGAGACAAGGGGTGCCACCCATGCCTCCCCTACTCCTTTAGCTATGCTCCCTTCTCTCCATGACCCTTTCTAACCCTAAGCCCTCCCAGAGGTGACCTCTAAACACTGTGATGTGGTTAAATTTTCCCATGGTGTTGGTGTTGGGGTATCCCATGGTGTTGGTGTATCCCATGGGGTTGGGGTATCCCATGGTGTTGGGGTATTCCATGGTGTTGGGGTATCCCATGGGGTTGGGGACGCTCAGCTCCAGCACACTCTAGAAAGGGAACTGTGTCTAAACTGCAACCCCCACCCCCATCCACTAACAAAGACCATGCCTCGGATGAAATCATCTTCAGTCAGCGAGGTGACTTCCTGGCCCTTTTTAGACGAAGGGGGAAGTGGGGAGAAGTAGGCTGAGAAGAGAGGCCACACGGTCCCCCTTGTGGCCCCCTCCTGTTCATTCTCAGTGCCTTTTCTGGGACCATGCCCTGCTGTATGAAGCAGGGGCAGCAAGGCTTGGGCTACAGCTGTAGTTTCCAACATAGACAGAGGAAAGCGTAGCTGAGTCCTTTCTAGCTGCTAACTCAGAGGACCGCAGAAGGGAGATGGGAAGCCCTTAGAGAAGGCATCATTCATTGTTTGATGATGGCGCTTGCAGTCCTTCCTGTGCACATATTATTAGCATATGTTAATTATACACCAATAAAGGACTTCGTTATGGCATTTTCACATAGATAAGGTGTTTTGATCGTATTTACCCTCCATTATTGTCCCTTGTTCTCTTCCCACTAACGACCTCCTCTGTCCAACATTCTGCCTTCAATGTCATTTCTCTGTTGTGATTGATCCAACAAATTTCATAAAGGACAAGGGCCAGAGAGGCTGTTTATAGGAGCAAGAACACCTAACCAGTGGCTGCTCAAGAAAACGTCTCTCCCAGGGCTGGAGAGATGGTGCAGAACTTAAGAGCACTTACCGCTCTTGCAGAGAACCTGGGTTTGATTCCCAGAACTACCTAGTGGCTCACAACTGCTTCTAACTCCAGTCCCAGGGGATCTGATGCCCTCTCTGGTCTCCTGTGTATGTGGCGCTCATGCCCTTACCTGGGCAAAATAAATACCATACACACACACACACACACACACACACACACACACACACACTAATTAAATAACTAACTTACTAAATAAATAAACAGGGGCAGGAGGGATGGGTCAGTGGTTAAAATCCAGAGAACCCGACTAAGTTTCCAGCAAAGATATGATGGCTCACAAACATCTGTTAACTCCAACTCCAGGGGAATCTCACACCCTCTTCTGGCTTCTAAAGGCACTAGGCATGCACATGCTGCGCAGGTGTAAATGCAGGCAGCACAGCCATGCAGAGGAAATAATTAAAAAGCAAAAAAAAAAAAATCTTAAAAGGAAGAAAATGTCTCTCCTTCCTTTTGCAATCACTAGCTGCCTATAGATCCTATGGGGCCTTGGGAGCCCTGCCCACTCCATGACAGGATGAGGAGCCCAGGTGTTGAGCCCCTGCCCACTCTGTGGCAGGATGAGGAGCCCAGGTGTTGAGCCCCTGCCCACTCCGTGACAGGATGAGGAGCCCAGGTGTTGAGCCCCTGCCCACTCCGTGGCAGGATGAGGGGCCCAGGTGTTGAGCCCTTGCCCACTCTGTGACAGGACGAGGAGCCCAGGTGTGCAGCTCTTTTGCAGATAATCACGGCCACTGGGAGTTCAAGAATGCCATGGCCATGGCATGTCCAGAAGACAGCATCTTGCAACACCCTACCCACCTTCTGGCTCTTCCATTCTCTGTACTCCATCTTCCAAGATGTCCTGAGCCTCAGAGGGGGTGATGTTGATGTCCCACATAGAGGGAGCATTTGACAGTCACTTTTCTCAGCACCATGACACTTGTGAGTATTCGTGGTCACCACTGCCCTTTTCAGAACAAGGTTTTAGTGACCAAAGCTAATGGCAGTGTTGATCTATGGTCAGAAACATAATTCTGTAGAAAGCAATTTGACAGACTAACATGTCTATTTAGCAAACCAATGACCTTCCCTGCTAGGTTTATGATCTCCTTAACCAGGACTTTGGGCTGAGTTTGCAGTACTAGATGTGAATGTTCTCCTTTGGAGCAGATGTTCCTTTAGATCAGAAAGCAGCTGGCTTGCTCTGGAGCAGACTTGCTACTGTTGGACCAGAGGGCCCATTGCACAGGGTCCTCAGCTGAGATCATTGACGACAATTCTTCCCTGGAAGACCTCTGCATTATATGCATCTTTTTTTTTATATAATTAAAAAATTTTAACCCACATTATTTATCTATTTATTTCTAATTCTTTAAAAATATGTATTTGTTTTTACGTGCATTGTGTTTTGCCTGTGTGAGGGTGTCAGGTCCCCTGGAACTGGAGTTACAGACAGTTGTGAGCTGCCATGTGGGTATTGAACCCGGGTCCTCTGGAAGAGCAGTCAGTGCTCTTAACCGCTGAGCCATCTCTCCAGCCCCAACATTATGCATTTATCTTTGCACTTGCAGTATGAATGTGAAGACTGGAGAATGATTTGCAGCCGCTGCTTCTCTCCTTCCACCATGCAAGTCCTGGGGACTGAACTCAGGCTGCCCACCTTGGCAGCAACGCCTGTGTCACACAGCTGATGGCACATTTCTGGGCGGAATATCATAGCGAATATAAACTTCTTTATATTAGCGCTTCCCCTCCTGTGATGCCTCATACTGTCAATGAGAGTTAGAGTCACTACAGAAACACACCTCGGGGTTTGGGGTTTCCCCGGAAGGGCTTAGCTGAGCAGGGGAGCTCCATCCTGGGTGTGTATGGCACTAAGACTGGGGTCTTGGACCACGGAGAAAGTGAACAGCAGCAAGGTTAATCTTACTGTTGGCAAACTGCAGAGCCACATCCCAGCTGCTTCACATGCCTGCCCTTCCTGCCATGGTGGTCTGCACTTAGGGCTGCAGGCGGGAACAAGCTCCGCCTCCAGTGAGATGCTCCTTGCCAGGGGGTTGGGCACATCCAGGAGAAAAACAACTAAATACCACCCCCCAAACTCCTTAGAAAATTAACCAAGATTGCCAAGTTCCTATCTTGATGTATTAAGAGTTCTACTTCTTTACTACTAAAAATAATATTGCTTTTAATATCTTAGTTCATACAGAAAAATGTTTTCTAAATATAGATTTCCAGAAGTAGGACCAGTGTGGAGTGTTAGAGACAGAACGCTCAAAACTATCTCTTGTGTAACCAACAACAACCGTACACAAAGCATGAAATTAACTCAGGTGGGGTATTCTCCACCTGAAAAAGATTTTTTAATTAAAGGGTGTTTTATTTTTAGATTTTATTTATTTCATGTGTATAGGCACTTTACTTTCATCTGTGCACCATGTGTGTGTGTGTGTGTGTGTGTGTGTGTGTGTGTGTGTGTGGTGTCCGTGGAGGCCAGAAGAGGATTCTGTTCCTCCAGGACAGGAGTTACAAACATCTGTGTTGTATACAGGTGCTGGGAATTGAACCTGCATTCTCTGGATGAGCAGTCAGTGAGCTGTCTGCCTAGCCTTATTTTATTTTTGGTACACTGTATAGTCCAGACTGGCCTCAGACTCACTGAGATCAGCCTGCCTCTGCCTCGAGGCAGAGGATTAAAGGAACACATCACCATGCCATCTACTTCTTGGTCTTTCTGCGTGTGAACTTTGTGGCTGCTGTGACAGCCCTTTCCTTTCCCTATTCTTGCCATTCTGAAATTCAGAGTCATGTTCCTTTAATTTGATCATCTGTTGTTCTGGAAACTTTGAGGATTTTAAAGTCTGGAGACCCATGTTGTATAATGTTAGGACATTTTCTTGTATTGTCTATGATCATTTCCATTTGACCTTCTTATCCGTCCTCAGATAAAACTTCTGGAACTCTCAGTCACTGGATCTTCCTCTTAAGTTTTTTGAAATGACCTTCTAATTTCTCTCCAGTCGTTTCTCACCCATTGCCATGTTGGTGGCTTTTTAGTCTTTAATCTTTTTTAAATATCCTGTGGACATTCTTTTATTAAAAGGCTTGTTTACTCTAGACACAATTAAACAAGAATGTTTGCTTATGGGCAGGAGTGATGACTCAGTGGTTAAGAACATGGGTTGCTCATGCAGAGGACCTGGGTTCAATTCCCATCACACACACATAGCACCCCATTACTCTAGTCCCAGGGGATGCAATGCCCTCTTCTGGTCTCGGTGGGCACTGCATGCACAGATGCATAGACATACATGCAGGAAAACACCCACATACATAAAAAGAAAATAAATAAAACTTAATTTTTTTTCCTGAGTAATTTCTTGTTCCTGGCTTTTTTGCTTGTTTTACAGTGTGTGACTCTGGTTTCATGGGGCTTGGCATCCCTTCCTCTTCATACATGGGTCTCTGTGACTCGGTATTTTCCACCCAGCCCTGCACTGTGTCTATCGGCTGGGTCTCTTTATCCTCGGGACATGTTCTGGTCTCTTTCATGGTGGATAAAGAGCCTGGCAGTCATTGCCTCTAAGTTCACGCTGAAATCACAAGAAGCAGATTGGAAGCTCTGTTTATTTTTAAATGGTGGATAATTCTCATACCATTAGGGTCACCTCGGAAAGGGACACAATTAGGTGACTTTCAGTGGATTTGCAAAGCTGCACAGCCACCAGCACTATCTAACGCAGCACATTTTCACCATCCCAGAGACAAGCCCATGCCTGTCAGTCACCCCTTCCCGTCCCACCCCAAGCCACTGGCATCCACTTATCCACTTTTGGATTTGACTATTTTGGAATTCACACAAATAGCATTATATGATATATGGCTTTTGTGATTGGCCTCTTTCTCTCAGCATATTTTCAGAGCCCATCTCTGTTGCAGCACACATCAGCGCTTCACGTTTTAGCTACTTTGTAATATTTCACTTTATGAATGCACCAAATTTGGCTCATCCATTTAAATGAGATACTTTTCTCGTCGTTGGCACAAAACACCTGACCAAGCAACTCCAGCAGCAGGGGTTTATTTTGGCTTACAGTTTGAGAGTGCAGTCTCTCATGGTAGAAAGGTGTGACAACAGGTGTGTGGGGCAGCTGGCCACACTGAGTCTGCAGCTGGGGAGGGGAGGGCGATGAATGTCTTTTCATTTGGTCCAGGAGCTTAGCCAGCGGATGGTCCCACCTACCTCCGGGGTGGGTCTTCCCTGCTTAACTGAACTTTTCTGGAAATAATCTCATAGACACGGTCAGAGGTATGTTACTATGGGGATTTTAAATCCCATCACATTGACAGTGAACACTGACCATGACAACCCTACCCCTCGACACTCAAACACACCACTTCACAGCACAACCCTCCACGCTTGGGCTCTGGACTCTCACTTTCTCCTTCCTTCCTTCCTTCCTTCCTTCCTTCCTTCCTTCCTTCCTTCCTTCCTTCCTTCCTTCTCTCTCTCTCTTTCTCTCTCTCTCTGTCTCTCTCTCTCCCTCCTCCCTCCCCTCCCTTCTTTCCTTTCTCTCTCTCTCTCTCTCTCTCTCTCTCTCTCTCTCTCTCTCTCTTTTCAAGACAGGTTTTCTCTGTAGCTTTGGAGCCTGTCCTGGGACTTGCTCTTATAGATCAGGCTGGCCTTGAACTCACAGAGATCCACCTGCCTCTGCCTTCCAAATGCTAAGATTAAAGACTTGCGCTACCACCGTCCAGCTGGAGTCTCATTTTTATCTGAGAACACAAATGCATTTATCTCCAAAAGGCCTCAGAGTCTTTGACCATCTCAACACTGTTGAAAAGTCCAAAGTTCAAAGCTCCTTCTGAGCCACAAGGCGATCTCACGAGCAGCCCATAGAAAGCAAGTTATACACTCCTAAAATACAGGGTGCAGAGTACGCATGCCCATTCCGAAAGGGTTTGCTCAACAAATGCTGCTTGACTACCTGCTCTGTCTGGGTTCTGCACTAGGTACTAGGGGATCATGTGACAGAAAGACACCCACTCTAGGGATCTTACACGCTAGTGAGTTTGAACCACGGCAGGGCTGGGCACAGCTCTCCAGCGGCTTGTGTGAGGAGTTGTGCTGGGATCCCGTGGTTCCTTATTAATTATTTTGAGGCAATGTCCCCAACGGAGGACACTTCAGGAGCAAAGGCTCACATAGGCTTACGGTCATGGAGAGATCTTGGTACGTCACAATGGGGACGGCATGATGTTGAGAACCTGCAGCGGGGACTTTTTGGGTGACTCTTTTTCTCATGGTGGCCGGCAGGAAGCAGAGAGCCTGGGTGGAAACCAGAGGTGGGTCTAACCCTCAAGGGCCAGTTTCTAGAGATCTATCTCTCCTAAAAGTGCACAGCCTTCAAAGGAATGTTGCAAGCTGGGACCCCGGTGTTTTAAACAGTGTTTAAACAAGAACATTTTCCCTCAGCCTCTCATATACCTGATAAGAAATGGAGTATTTTCAAACAATCCACACACTCTCCCACACATCATCTCTATACTGCTTGTGATCTTGACCACATGGAAATGCTGGGTAAATACTTGTTACACCGTATTGCTGAGCTTTATAATACTTAGTACAGACTCAATCCCCGCCCCCCCGCAGTGTTCTTGGTCATGCTTGCGAATCTGAAGACATTGGTTTGATTCACAGACATGGGACCTCTATCACCGTAGGGCGCCAGATATTGCGGGTCAGAGAAGAGGGAACAGAGGTGGTCGCCACTTAGCTTAGGCTTGGAAGAGAGCTGAGTTCTCCAGAGACCTCCACATGGTCCAAGAGCCCCATTAAGTTCAGAGAGAAAAGTGACCCCATGTTTGCCATAATTTCTGGCTTCTTAGGGCCTGTGGGGGATGGATTGCATTCAGGGCCAGTGGCCTAGTGCCTGGCCTTGTCTGTGGTTGGCCACTATTTTGTGTTAACCACTAGTGTGGGAGGCCACGACACTGGGCTCTGTCTTCAAGACAGGCTCATGTGGGAGTGTTTTGGACCCAGCCTTGCTTTCTGGGTTCCTCTCAGTGCCTGAATGTACCGGAAGAGATCAGCTTGGCTCAGAAGCCCCGAGAAAGAAACCAGGAGCAGGCTAAAGCCTAGGCTAATGAGTCTAGGGGACAGACACGAGAAACGTCACCAGCTGAGGGTTATCACACTAGAAAATATTAAAAACCCATTTATTTATCTCAGATTGGGTTATGCTATATAGCCCAGAGTGGCCTTGAATTTGGGGGTCCTCCTGCCTCTACCTCTCGTGTGCTATGGGGCTCCAGGTCTGTACCACTGCACCTGGTTTTCAACACATGCTTTGGATGTCTCTTTCTTTGTCCCATGTTCTGTCACGGTAAGATGACAGGATTCGTTTTCCATTCGTAGCAGTCCAGGTCAGGGGAGTGGCCTGGGTCCAGCTGGATGCCTGTGTCCTCCCGGGACTTTTGGGATGTGCTGAGTGGCGTGCGGGCCTAAGGGCCAGGAGGAGGATGACGGAGTGCTTGGGGGATGTCCGTGGAGAGGGAGTCTAAGGGCAGAAATAGACCCCGGGGAGGATGTGTGTCACAGGAGCCGGATTTAGCCAAATGTTTTGGGAAGCCATTTCTAATTATGAATGCCTTCATAAAGGGACAAGCCACCTCGTGCCGCTGGGGCGCCCATTTGTAGTGTAAGCAGAGGTTGTGAGTTGTCGAGACGTCGGATTGAGTTGCACTTGGGTCCCAATGCTGGCCTGGGTGGTAAGAAGTCATGTGACATTAGAAAGATGCCCTCTGCAGCCTTGGGGTTCATGTATGAAAGGTAAGGCAGGCCACCTGCCACTTCCTAGGGGTTAGACTGCCTACAACATGGCAAATGGCTACCATCTGACACCTGGAACAGGTAACTCAGACCTGTGCAGGTGAGGGTCTGTGACTACAGAGTCACCTCTCTCTGACCCTCCCCACCCCTCCCCCTCTGAAATCCAACTTTCCTGTTGTGTTTTCCCCACTCATCACTCCCTCAGGAGCCTCTGGGGACCATCCGATGGATCCCGGTCCCCCGCAGGAATGTCTGCGTCACACACAGGGACGATGATGTCAGTGCAGCAGGCGGTGTAATGACAGCCCTGGCATTCCCTGCCACACCCTCTACACAACCCAGCACTGAAGGACACCATGAACTTAAAGCAGAATCTAGAGGGGAAATTTCTCAGCTGCATCCCTTAGCAACTCACATTTTATTGCTAACTGCCAGCTTTTCCCGGGGGAGTGTGTTTTCTGGATGTCTACAGTCAAAATAAAGAATCATTTTGGCATCCTTCCATTCGTGCAATTTTTCTGTATGTTGTGTGTCTCTTCATCATTATAGTTTTAGATATCCAGGTAGACCAACCATGATTGACTGACCTACCTGTGTCGTTTGTTTATTTTTGAGACAGGATCTCACGAAGCCCAGGCTGGCCTCCAGCTTACTGTGTTGCTGAGGATGACCTTGTTCTGAGCTTCCTGGCAACCCCTCCTGAGTGCCACGAGACCTGGTTCATGCTGGAGATGGAACCCTGGGCTTTCTGCATGCTGTGAGCATGCCACCCAGTGAGCTACTTCTCCAGCCCTCCATTTTCATTTCTGTGGCTTGTAACCTTTCATCCTCCCTCTGCCAGCCTGACCATGCCCACTGCGAGAGGCCTAAGGCAGCCTCTGCTTTAGCGATTGGCTCTTGATCTCCAGGAGCTTGCTCGTTCCCAGTCAATGTTGTTTTCAGGCCCAGGGAATTTCTCACCTTTGCTTTGCATCGAGGGAGATGATGCGCGCCTTTCTTTTTTCTAGACTTGCTCTTTGAGTGTCAGGAGCAGGCTGACTGAGGTTGTCTAAGATTTGGCAGTCCAGGCTGAGAGAACCAAGGACAGGCTGTCATCCAAAGCTCAATGTCGCCTTCAAGTGAGAGTGGGTGGGAACTGCAGGGCTGGGAGCCCGGCCTGTGCTACCCTGGAGATACGGAGGGTTTGGAGATGGGTCTGGGACAGCTAGGCACCATTCACCAGGCTGCTTTATTTCTTTTTAATTCCATCCAGTTCTCTAATCTATTTCATCCAGGGAAGCAGTGGGGAGGAGAAGGGCAAGGAAGGGGTGAGTGTGTGCACAGCCACCATTAATTAAACAGCTGCGACACACCAGTCTTTTGCTGGATGGCTTGCACGTATCAGTGCTAACTTTCACAGCAAAGATCTTGCAGCTGCTGTCTAACAAATGAAACACCTAAGGCTCAGAGGTACCCGGTCATTTGCCTGAGGTCCCCAGTTGTCAGAAGCGTATGTTTTGAACGGGGCCTTGGTGCATTCTAACCTTGCCATTTTTGCTATGCCAGGCCCATCTTCAACCAGACTATTAGAACAAGGAGGACCTGAGCCAAGGTGATTGCATATCCTATGTGACCTCAGGACTCTGCTACTGTCCCCAGAGCTCGGTTCCCTCTCTCTACTAAGGTTCCAACACACTGCCAACTGGGTACCAGACTACCAACCGGGTACCAGACTGCCAACTCCCCATGTACCCTGGCTCCTTCCTCAAAGGCAGTGTTAGGCAATCTTAAGGGGCCTGCTATCCTGTGGCTCCACCGTGCTTCCCATCGCAAATACTGAAATATCCTCTGGCAACACGTGTCTTAAATAATCAGAAAGTAAGCAAAGGAAAGGCAAGCAAATAAAATCTCTATAATCTTAGCTTCCAGAAGCAATAATAATAGTTATTATTAATAAGTTATAGCATTAATTACTAATAATATCATTAAATAATTAAATATTATTTTACAAATAATCAAATGCTATTATTTTATAATAATATTTAATACTTTAATAACATTAATAATAATAACTGTTACTATTAGTATTATTACTACTATTACTACTACTAATAATAATAAATAACGCATTTAAAAGGCGAAACAGTTACCTCAACAGCACAGAGAGCAGAAATAAGAAGTAATTTCCTGGGAGTCCTTCCAGAATTTTCTTTAGTTGTAGACCTGCGGATGCAGATTGAAGAAGACACGCCAGTTGGACTGCTCTGGGTACACTACGTGTCTTCGCTTTCCCGCCTGTGATATTTGCAGGGCTCTGCCCCAGCACAGTTGCCTCGGAAGAGCAGGCCACATTGGTTTTTCTCCTCCTCACACCGTCCAAGGCAGAGCTGCGGGACCGGGACCCGAGCGGTCCTTGCCTTGGTCTGGCCCTGCTTTCCTGCAGCGACCGCGGCGGCGGCGGCTGGGGCTGCGGATTGCTGCCCTCTGGTGGCCGGTCTGGGAAGCGTCTCGAGAGTCCCAGACCTCAGATCACACCCATCCGATCCCTCCAATCACACAGGGGTTGATGTCTGAAGCCGAGGGGAATCTTTGTTCTTCATCCCTCACGCTCACCTAGGGGCCAAATCTTGCCCCAGCGAGGCAGCTGTGAAAATTAGTTGGAACAAAGGTGCTTGGTTGCTTCGCTCAAGTTGGGGAACTCTGACAATGCCGGGTACCTGCTCGGTGTCCAGCTCAAAGCTAAGAGACAGGGGATTCCTTATGCTTGAATTGAGTCTGGGGGGCCAGGTGCACTTGGCTTTACCACGTGATTATCCGAGGGCCACCTTCTATTTACCCACCCATCTACCTAACCGCCTTTTCGGTCCACTCTCCTATATGCCCATTCAGCTGCCCTGACCGGCAGCATTCTGAGTTCCGTCACTTTGAATAAATTTGATCTTCAGCTTCCACGTATTTAGACCGAATGGAATGAAAGCTAAGCTTTGCAGAGATGCCGGAAGAGAAAGTAAAGTAATGTCTGTGAAACCCTCGTGTATGGTGGCTGTTCTGTAAACAGTATTTATTAGACCGTCATCTTTTGGAAGTCTACACTTTTGTGAGGGAGGTAGATGCAGGCTCATAGCAGCTGGAGGGTTTCAGCAAGCACACAGTGTAAGGCACACGAACGCACGGCGGCGAGTGTGGGCAGGCCGCAGGCTGAAGCGGTGTGAAGGGAGGGCTGAGGGCTTGGCTTGTCACAAGTCTGACTCTCAAGAGATGGGATTGCAAGACAGAAGAGGGGGTGCCCGGAGACGGAATGCTTCATCAAAGATGTTTCCCAGCCCATTAGCCACGGAACCCCCATGGCAGATGCACCCCCATTCCTGTCTGATTCATGAATTATTTAATGGCTTTATCCACAAGTCCTCTGTGACCCAGACAGAAACTACCAGGTCAGTGGTTCTCAACCTGTGGGTCACAACCCCTGGTGGTGGGGGGCAAGCAACCTTTTCACAGCGGTCACCTAAGACCATTGGAAAACACAGATATTTACATTACAATTCATAACAGCAGCAAAATTATAGTTATGAAGTAGCGATGGAAATAACTTTGTGGTTGGGGTCACCACAACATGAGCGGCTGTATTAAAGGGTCGCAGCATTAGGAAGGCTGAGAACCGCTGTACTAGACTGATTGCAGAGGAAGGTTCAAAGATTCTGACTGAAGCAATTAAACACCATCTACTTGCCAGCGATCATTAAGTATCGCGCTGGGTTCTGTGAGGTGGGGTGGAGGTGGGAGTATTAGACACATCTGTGAGGATTAATCTGAGGGTCAGTGGGTAAATGATTTGCTCAGAATTTGCCATAGACTTCTTTCATATTCCCGAGAGTTTAGCTCCAAGCCAGAACTGTTTCCCTGTGCCCGAGTCTTCCAGGTTGGCCTGAAGATCTGAGAATGCTTCCTCTTCCATTGGGTGGGACTTCAGTGGCCAGGATTCCTGTGTTAGCCAGTAACCTGAGTCCAAGCCCAGATCTTCCCAGCCCTCAAATCTGTTGAGTAAACCAGCACCTCTGTGAGACAGACCCTGGAGAATGTACGGGGACAGAGGTGTGCTTCCTAGGCCGCCATGTCTGCTCTACGCTTATTGGATTTCTTTGTAAAACACTCTCCAAAGGTATTTTTGTTTTCATTTTACATGTATGAGCCATCTTCTGCATGCATTCAGGGGCCCTGGGTGGACAGAAGGGCCCTGGAGCTGGAGTTAGAGGCGGTTGTGGGTCACGTGGATGCTGGTGAGCAAAGTCCAGCTCCTCTGCAAGAGCAGCGAGTGAGTCCAGCTGCGGAGTCGTGTCTCCAGTCCCCCTTACACAACTCCTTAAAATCTTAAACACTTGCACAAATCTCAAGAAATGAAGAGCTCAAGTCCCCAGCGTGGCTCTTCCGTGGCCCAACAAGTCGCCACCCAAAGGGTGGCAGTTAGCTTGGAGTAGCACACCCATGTCTACATGGGCTGGGATTCTAACTCCATAGGTGCCCTTGGGGGAAGTAGAGGCTTGGGGAAGGGGCTTGGTGCTGGGAGGTTCCTGGTCGGCGACTGAGGGATAAGGCAGGGGCAAAACCTCAAGCGGGTAGAGGGATGGGCACATTGGGAGGAAGGGCTGGGCAGGCAGCCTCTGCAGAGGGGAGCAGGGGTGGGGAGGCTGGCTGCACAGAGGGCAGTATATTTAATATCCGGGTCCTAGGGCACCAGGGAAGTCACCTGGAGCGTGGGGAGAATGGCTTTCTTGGGGTTCCAGAACGGAGTGTTACCCCACATTCACATACCAGTAGCTGTCTTAGTGAGGGTTTCTATTTCTGCAACGAAACACCATGACTAAAGAGCAAGTTGGGGAGGGAAGGGTTTATTTGGCTTACACTTCCGCATTGCTTTTTATCACCAAAGGAAGTCAGGACAGGAACTCAAACAGGGCAGGGACCTGGAGACAGGAGCTGATGCAGAGGCCATGGAGGGATGCTGGTTACTAGCTTCCCTCACATGGCTTTCACAGCCTGCTTTCGTACAGAACTCAGGACCATCACCAGCCCAGAGATGGCACCACCCACAATGGACTGGGCCCTCCCCCATGGATCATTAATTGAGAAAATGCCTTACGGCTGGATCTCATGGAGGCATTTCCTCACCTGAGTCTCCTTCCCCTCTGATGACCCTAGCTTGTGTGAAGCTGACACACAAAACCAGGCAGTGCAGTAGTTCCACCCCACGTGGGCCAGGTGGAGACAGCAGCTCCCCAAGCTAACTGTATTAGGTTGATGGAGGAGGGTTATCTGTTTATTGTGTTATTTTCATTGGTCAATAAAGAGACTGCCTTGGCCCCTTGATAGGACAGAAAATTAGGTAGGCGGAGTAAACAGAACAGAATGCTGGGAAGAGGGCAATGAGGCAGATGCCATGGAGCCAACCACCAGGTCAGACATGCTGAATCTTTTCCGGTAAGCCACCACCTCGTGGTGCTACACAGATTATTAGAAATGGGTTAATATCAAGATATGAGAGTTAGTCAGTAACTAACTCTCTAGAGATAATGGGCCAGGCAGTATTTAAACGAATACAACTTATGTGTTATTATTTCTGGGGCTAAGCTAGCCGTGTGGGAGCTGGGCAGGATGAAAAGCAGGCCTGCCCGCAACTCCTCACTACAGATGGCGCCCAACGTGGATAACTGAATCCACAGAAAGCTTGAGAAAGCTTGGGAAAGAGTAGAGTAAAGTATGTTTTGTTGGTAGCAGCAATTTCTCAGGTCTGCTCTGTTTGCTAGAGGCAAGCAAGCACTCTCATCTAAGGGAGGCTTCCTGACTCAGCTTCAACTGCAAAACCTTGTAGCTCTTTTAAAAGGTCCTGTTACAAAACACTTAAATGGTGTTGATGAAAAGCTGAATGCATGTTTTTCAGTTTTCAGCTGTAGCAGGAAAAAAGTTGTGCCGTTTTAAAATGCCGGCTTTCTGGGCTGTCCTGCCAGGGCAAACTCTGACTCTTTTAGGCAGGCAGTCTGACTGAGTGTGGTCTGTGAGCAGAATACTACAGCTTGCTTGCTAGCAAGGACCTTGAAACACCATAGAGTTGTGGCAGTGAACACAGCTCTGGCTGGTATCTCAGCCATGAGGCTGGAAAGTTAAGAAATGGGCTGGATCTAGCCGTCAAAGCCACAGCTTTAATCCTCTCCTTAAAGACTCATGTGGTCAGAAAAAGAGAGCTATACAGTAAAGAGAGATTCAAAGATGAAGAAAACCTCTAAATGTTTTACAGTGTGTTAAAAATATATGCAGTCTAAAAGTTAAAGTTCTTAAAGTAAAAAAAAGAAGAAGAAAGAAAGTAGTTGGGTGTGGTGGTACACACCTTTAATCCCAACACTTGGGAGGCAGTGGTAGATTGACCTCTGTGACTTCAGGGTGTGGTGGTACACACCTTTAATCCCAATGCCTGAGAGGCAGAGACAGAAGGATCTCTGAGTTCAATGTGTGGTAGCACACGCCTTTAATCTCAGCACTGGGGAGGCAGAGACAGACAGATCTCTGTGAGTTCAAGGATAGCCTGGTCTACAGAGTTAGTCCAGGACAAAGATATACAGAGAACCTGTCTCTAAAAGTAAAAGTAAAAATAAAAGAAATAGAGGTTAAAATAAAGCTGCATAAAGATGGAAAATACACAGAGAATCTTGATACTGTATGCTATTATCCTCTCTTTGAATTGTTTGAATGCTGAGGAAGGAGCAACAGCTGCTAAAAGATATTTGTTTATAAATGCTGCTGAACTAATCCAAGATAGATATTTTGAAAATACCTTGACTTCAGAATTTGGGTCTAAGAATATGATGCTTTGGAAAGGAGGTCCTTCTTTTGTTTTCACAGAGGATGAGACCCTGTGGATTGCTTCTATCCCAATATGGTATGATAGACCACTTCCTCCTGAAAGGTTGCTGTGAACACCCTCAAGAAATTACTTCACTCAACTGCCAACTGAGATGAACCTGGCAGACAGGTTATACCATGAAAGACCTGATTAACTGCGCCCCTATACAGCAGGAAGAAGTTTGGAGAGAGATAACTACGTCCATATTCCCAAATATTGCTTATAAATGTTCTTTTACATTTAAAGGGGGATATGATATAGATATGAATAATTTGCATTGGTATGGATTTTAAGGTCAATTTTGTTAAATGTATATATATTTCTGATCTTGAATGAGGTATTGTGATTGTGTAGTTCATTTTAAAAATGTAATGTATAATTAGAAAATATAGGTTGTTAATGGATAATTATCGATAATAGTCAAGCTTGTAGTAATGTTAGTTTGGTTTTCTAGAGGTGGATAGATATATTTCAGATATGCATTTTTCATATCTTTCAAAGACTACAGAACATGGCATTTAATGTTTTAATAACTTAGGACAATGAGACACGTCTGCTCCTGGCAGCACCAATCTACTTCAAGAGGAAGATGGGCATCGAAGAGGCTCCTTATGGAGTTGGTTAGCCATTTGGGCAAGAAACTGCTCTTGCCTGGACTGTTGTATAAACTGGACACAGAGAACCCGCAGAGAGAGGACTGCTGAACTTGCCTAAAGCTGAGATGATCTTTCGAGGTTCTTGATTCATGAAAGAGTCTGCGAGACATTCTGCAGGACATAGCAGATAGTGACTGAACTGCCTTTGAAATTTCCTGCTTCATGGAAATGTCTCTGGATATTATGGGTCTGAAGGCCGAAGATGAATGCCCCAACGATACAGAGGAACTTTGGGTGACTGTCCAGGCAGCAAGATGTCTCTGTCATTTCTAGAGTTTTGGAAGTTGCTTACTTCTTGTTTACTTAGGTAATATTATATCCTTCTGGAGTCTTTGATGGAGTTGAAGAATGGATAGTCATAGTTATAGTTTTCCATTATTATGATAAAGATATAGTTATAAATATTGTGACTGTAATTCTTGCTTGATAACTGTTTTGTTATATGTAATTTTACTATGTTAAAATGAAAGCCTTTCTTTTTTGTTTAAACAGAAAAAGGGGAAATGATGGAGGAGGGTTATCTGTCTATTGTGTTATTTTCATTGGTCAATAAAGAGACTGCCTTGGCCCCTTGATAGGACAGAAAATTAGGTAGGCGGAGTAAACAGAACAGAATGCTGGGAAGAGGGCAATGAGGCAGATGCCATGGAGCCAGCCACCAGGTCAGACATGCTGAATCTTTTCCGGTAAGCCACCAGCTCATGGTGCTATACAGATTATTAGAAATGGGTTAATATCAAGATATGAGAGTTAGTCAGTAACTAACTCTCTAGAGATAATGGGCCAGGCAGTATTTAAACGAATACAACTTATGTGTTATTATTTCTGGGGCTAAGCTAGCCGTGTGGGAGCTGGGCAGGATGAAAAGCAGGCCTGCCCGCAACTCCTCACTACATTAGGTAAAAAAACAAACTCAGAAAACGAAACCCAATTGCTCAGCCCTTCAGATTCAGCACCTCTTCCCCTAAAAAAGAGCTGTGAAAACCAGTCCCCAGGGCCCAAATTCTAGGAACAGAGTACTCTTAAAGGTCCTGCTTGTGGCAGAAAATGAAGGGGTGTGTGTAGAGGGAGCAAAAGGGATCAACGTTCATCAGTTGATTTTTTTCTTTAACCATAGTGAGGATTGAACCCAGGGCCCTAAGCATGCAAGGCAAACTTCCTACCCCTGCACCATGTGCCCACTCATTTTGTCTCGTTACCTTTCGCATTTTGAGGTGGAGTCTTACCTATTTGCTCAGGCTGGCCTTGAACTTGAGATCCTCAGTAGGTCCCCAGTTTGTTCCAAGCCTGTCACTGCTTCTGGCTGCCATCCAGGGTGCATGGGCTAGATCAGGGAGGCAGACAGACCATGCCTGCCCAGGTGCCCAGTTAAACTCCGTGGAGGCCGAAGTGCAGTGCAGACTTCAAGGAGAAAGTTTAACAAACGGAAGGAGTACAACACTTCACACCGAGGAAGAGCCTGTGGAGTAAAGAAAGGTGTCTTGGTTCAGACGTGCAGGTTCTGTTTTAAGCTCTTATAAAATAATCACAATCAAGATGTTTAAAAAATTAAAAAGTCAACAGCATAAAAAGCTACAGGAAGTTAAATGTCACTTAATGCTGCGAGACTTTTGACCATCTTTGTGGTCCAGATGTGCTGGGCTTTAGTGAACATTCGTTTTAGCAGCGTCCTGGGTCGGCCCTGAACTCACCACTCACTGACTCGCTCAGAGTTGCTGGCAGCCTTTGGCCTCTACGTTCAGTCAGTGCGCTAGACGGTGCCTCATTAGACAGTCACCTCTGCCTCTTTGTCTCTGTCTGTCTCTCGCTCTTCCTCCCTCCCTCTTCTCTCCCCCTTGTGTATGTATGTGCGTGTATGTGTGTGGTATGTTACATTTTTTTTGAGACTCGGTCTCTCTGTGTAGTCCTGACTGTCCTGGAACTCACTATGTAGATCAGGCTGCCCTCAAGCTCAGGGTTCCACTGCTTCTGCCTTTCAAGTGCTAAGATTAAAGGCGTGTGCCAATTTGTTTGGGCCTCTGAACATTTTTTCCACTCAAGTTTCACTGTACTTTTTCACACTTAAGTGTGCTTAGGACACAAATATTATTGTACTATAGTCACCCACAGTATTCTGTACAATAGCATGTTATCTAGGTTTGGAGTCCAAGTGCAGGACTGGGCCAGACCATGGATCCCTCTATACTACATCCAATAGCCGAGGTGGGCAGTGTGCTCCACCGTGGAAGTCTACAGACATACTCCATGGTGTTGGCATCAGAAAGGAAGAGTCTCACGAGGCTCAGGAGCAGAGTGCTTGCCTAGCAGAAATGAGGCCTGGGTTCTCCTCTCAGGACTGAAAAGAGAAGGCAATGAGAGGAGAGAGGGAGACAGGAAGGCCACTAACGATGAAATTAGATGCTCCTCTCAGAGTGTCCCCGTGAAGGAGACACGACTGTCTTTGTGCTTCTTGGCTGTGGGACTCCCCTCCAAATGACAAGTCTTGGCAGATGGAGCGATCTGCAGAGCGGGCAAGTGTGGCAGAGAAGGCAGGCCAGGGAGGAAGGGTCTGGGACCTTTGCCCACAGCTGCATCTGGGACTTCTACTCCTGGCTGGGACCCTGCCCTTCTCTGGGGACTGCTGGGCAGCCTGTCTATCTGGTCACCAACACCTCAGCTTGTCAGGAGGAGCCCAGTGCCCTCTGTTCAGGACAGACACTTCAGCCCCTGGAGGGAGGGAACACAAAGACAATATCCAGCCCCAGTCCCCTGCTGTGTGGCTGTGTCTGGAGTCGGAGCTCAGATGACAGAGGCGGAATTGAAAACCCTGGAGGGCAGCTGGGCTCCGAGCTGTCAGCCTGTCAGCCGGGGAGGGTGGACACACTCCGGCTTGCTGCTTCTGCCCAGAGAGGCCGAGCCCTGACGCTGTGCAGAGCCTCCATTTATAATTTCCCACGATAACAGGCCCATTCATCCCCTCTGCAGGCCCTAATTGCGCTGGAGCAAGGGATGACAGCTTAATTATGAACCTCACAAAAATTGAACTTGGTCTGTGTCAACAAAGTCCCTTCCCTGTCACCCAGGGGTAACTCTTTGCCCTTTATTGTGGCAAAGGGCAGTTGAAAAGAAAAGAAAGAAAAAAAAAAAAAAAAGGAAAGGCTTGGCTGAATTTCAGTTCCAACAGACTTTTATTTTTTGGCTCCAAAGCATCGGTGTTTAGGAGACAGAAGCGCTTTCCTGTTGCTGGCTGGTCACCGCCCAGTTGGAGGGGGCATTTTGGTCTCCAGAGATTTGGGATGTGGGTGT
The DNA here is from genome assembly GCF_982192425.1 of Myodes glareolus. Lineage (NCBI taxonomy): Eukaryota > Metazoa > Chordata > Mammalia > Rodentia > Cricetidae > Myodes > Myodes glareolus. The sequence goes on from NC_142034.1 coordinate 92,321,443, forward strand.
TAAAAGGGACTCTGGGGACGACTTGTTTGGGATTGAAAACTGGGCACAATTCAGCCCGCAGATGTTTTATTTGGCCAACAGAGTTTTCTTTTTTAAACTTTAACAAACTTTGTGGTAAAATCCACATCACACAGAATTAACCATTTTAAAGCTCCCCGTTCACTGCCACCTCGGGCGGTTCGTGGTATTTACAGCATAGCCACCAGCTGCCTCCCAAGTCTTTTCACCACCTCAGAAGAAGCTCTGTACCCGTTAAGCCCCGATTTCCTGTTCCCACCCCCACAACGAAGGCCCTGGACATAACATTCTGGACTTGCCGCCTTGGATATGTCACCGACGCAGACGCGGTGGCTTAGTGTCTGGCTTGGTCACTGCATCCTTCACTGATGAGGCTCTTGCGTGCTGTCTCTGTGTCAGCATTTATTATTGTTATTATTATTAATTATTTTAATGGCTTGGACAAAGATACAAGAGTCTTTGCCCTGCCTCCCCACAGCCCTATCTACGTTCACAGCCTTGGGTGTGGCCACAGTTTGGGTCACGGGGACAGAATCAAATAAATGGTCGGCAGCGAGAAATCAGAGTTCACGCCACAAAAGGAGAGAGTAACATTATGAACGAGGCGCCCATGACTCCCTGCTACCCAGGGAGAGGCTGGACACCCTGGTCAGACAGATGAAGGAACGGAAGCCATTCACATCACTCTGCTTGTGAAGTTCACGGGGTGGCACCACCTAGGGAGAACCCACATCCTTGCTGCCCAGCACCGGTGACTTTTTCTACAGGTCTTGACAGTACCAATCAGGATTTCTATCTTCAGGGAGGTGTGACCCGTGTTCATGACAGCTTGTACCTTGGTGTTCTGTTAATGTGTGTTTTGGGGACCTTTCTGTTCACCTTGGGAAATACCCTGAATACTTGTGTGGTTTAGGTGAGTAGGGCCTGCCTCCTCCTGGGCATGTCCTGTATTCTCATAGGCTGAGACTCATGAGTGTCTCTAGGGATCAGGGCTGAGGGACTCTTGTGGGAAAGTCAGCCTGTGCTGCCAATAAGGATGGAGGGATTTCCAGTGACTCCATTTGAGCGCTTTGATGTGGCTGTGCCCAGAAGCCTGCTAGTTTTTGTTTTCTGCTGAAGATAGAAGCCAGGGCTTCACACACACACACACTGAGCAAGCAAGTAAACTACATTCCCAGTCCTGGATCTTTCAGTTATATAATTCAGTACGCAACATGTTATGATGGGGATGTTTTCTGAGCTGGGCAGATAGGCAACCTCATCATCGTAGGGACATCCTAGACACTTGCACTTATGTTGAGACCCTAGATTGTCCAGGTCAGTCACTAAGCGTGGCCTCCTGATGCCTTCAGGAGTGTACAGTAAATCCAGAGGACGATGCTTCTGAGAGCATAGTGTGTAACACACTCAAAATCAACAGTAGAGATGGAGCTGTGACAGCCACTTCCCAGTGCCACGTGCGTGTGCAGGACCACAATTGCATGTGCTAGTCTTTGTAAGACTGGCAACCCTGCAGGTTTGTTTACACCAGCGTAGCTACGAAGTGAAACCACACCCTGGCTGCATCCCAACGGGACCCAGCCACACAGGGTGGTAGGTTTCATTTTCTCTTCCATTATCTTCCTATGGGACTACCATCACATATATGGCCTGTCTTAGTTCCTTTTCTAGTCTGTGATAAGACACCATGCCCAAGGAAGCTTCTAGAAGGAGTTTATCTAGAGCTTATGGTCTGGTCTCAGAGGGAAAGTTCATGACTATTATGGTGAGAAGCATGCTGGTAGACAGGTATGATTGGCAGCTGAGAACTTACATCTCGAGATCCAGCCATGAGACAGAGAAAGCTAACTGGGGCTGGCCTCAGCTTTGGAAACTCGAAGCCCATTCTCAGTAAGACACCTCCTGCAGCAAGGCCACACCTTCTAATCCTTCCCAAATAGTTCCACCAACTAGGGACCACATGCTCAAACACGTGAGCCTACAGGGGCCATTCCCATTCAAATCACCATATTGTTAACTGAAACAAATGATAAATCTTTTCTCTTTTCCCCCCTTAAATTGCATCAAACCTCTGAAGTCTACAAATCACAACTTGCTGCTGACTTGCCACACACTCAGCACAGTCGGGGAGGTAGGTAGTCACACATGTCATCTGTGCAGGACAGGATGGGGAAGGAGGAGGTGACTCACGTTGTGAGTAGGTGACCTTGGCTTTCAACGAGAATGAATACATCCTTGTCCCTGTGTTCAGAGTACCCCAGGGAAACTGGAGACACTGGAATACGTAGGAAAGTACCCTGAAAATCCCGCCACTCACTGTCACCATCCCTCACACCTTGAGGGAGTTTTTGGCCCTCTCTCAGCCGTATTTCTCTTGCCCCCGGCAGAAGGCGAGGGCTGTGTTCAGTATCTTCCTGAGTTCAAGGGGAAGGCAGCAGGCTCCTGGACACTCTTTTATTGAGGACAAAGCTTCTGTAGAGCACTGTCTTGGGCTGCAGCCAGAGAGGGCTGTGCTCTAGGGCCTTTTTCACCTGAGTGACCGGCTCTTGGCCGTCCCTCAGTCTTTGGCCCCTCTTATTCCTGCTACCACCAGGTGGCGCTGTGGAATAGGGACCAGGTCCTCTGGCTGGGTGCATGTCCAGCATGTCCTGAAGGCAATGGTTCCTTCTTTCTCCAAGGAATTCTAATGCACCTTGTATGAGGAAGCCCAGATTTATAGGACACCAGCCGATGTCAGCTGGGCCCTGGTTGTCTTACAGTGGGCACACAAATAAGGTGGTGAGCAGGACCAATCAGGAGGAGTGGTTGAATCTGGTGTGGATGAGCCCTGAGTCCACAATAAGTTCCCAAAACTTTATTGGGCGGTGGTGGTGCATGCCTTTAATCCTAAAGCTTGGGAGGCAGAGGCAGGCAGATCTCTGAGTTTGAGGCTAGCCTGGTGGTGCGGGACAATTCTATATTCTGTCAGTTATATTTTAGATAAATGCTGATTGGCCAGTAGCCAGGCAGGAAGTATAGATGGGAAAACCAGACAGGAAGTAGAGGTGGGACAATAAGAACAGGAGTGTTCTGGGAAGAAGGAAGCTCCTTCTGCAGTCCTGTCCAGACACTGAAGAAGCAAGATGTAACCTGTCCCGCTGAAAAAGGTACCGAGCCATATGGCTAACATAGATAAGAATAATGGGTTAATATACGTTATAAGAGCTAATACAAAGCCTGAGCTAATGGGCCAATCAGTTTATAACTTATGTAGACCTCTGTGTGATTTTCTTTGGGATTTACTGGCTGTGGGAACTGGGCAGGACAGAAACCCCAACGAGCAGGCCCTCATGTTACAGCCTGGTCTACTGAGTGAGTTCCAGGACTGGCTCCAAAGTTACTGAGAAATCCTGTCTTAGAAAACAAACAAACAAACAAGCAACAACAACAATAAGTTTCTGAAATTTCAGTCAGGTCTGAGGTCTTTCTCCTGTTTCTGCCCATACTGGGTCCTGCAGCAACCCTATCCCTCACTCTCTTGTTTTATTGGGGGGCATGGATGGGGGAGGTTGTTCCTTTAGCAGCTCCTGCTGCCTCACAGTTACCAGCATGCTGGAGCCTCAGTGTGTCCATCAGGGACAGCTGTCTTGTCTCCTCTCCTCTCTGCCCAGTACATTTTGGACAGCATCGAGGTGGCCATGCACCATAGAACACCAGGAGATAGGAACTGAGGCAGACTGGGGTAAGAGGCCCTGGAGGCTTTTTTGGAGCAGGTGGGTCTTGAGCTGGCCTTCAGAAAACAAGTGGCTATCAAACAAAAGGTTAGGACCTGAGCGGTCGTGACCTTGGCAGAGCCTGAGCAAAGTCTGGGAGGAGAAGGCATCTGCCTCCTGGTGCAGGAAGAAGAGGCAGAAGGAAGGGCAGTCTAGGGGAGAGGGGCCCAGTCCCCCAAATCTGGAGAGCTCCGTCAGAATATGTGTTTGTCTTTTCACATGTGGCTTTGAGTTATCAGGTCCAAGAGGCCTGACCCAGAGGCAGTCACCAGGTCGAGCCTGTCTTGGAGTTCAATACGGGTAGACACCTACCAAGTACAGAGGCCTTACGCATAGAACTCAAATAGTTGCCACGCTATAAGAGAAGTTAAAATTTCTTTGTAGACATTGTTATGGATGCATTAAATGCTAACTTAATAATAGAAACACACTGATGTTAAAAGTCGTATGGAGGATGAAGGTTCATCTGGTAAAGCACGTACCTTGCAAATGTGTGGACCTGAGTTCCATCCCAGCACACGTGCAAGAAGAATAGCTGGAAGTGGTAGGGAACCTGTTATCCCCTCCACGCGGCGACAGAGGCAAGAGGATCCCTGGGGTCCACTGGCAAAGCCACATCTAGCTGAACTGGCAAGCTCCAAGTTCACCGAGAGACCTGGCCTCAAAACACAAGAGGTGGAAAGTGACTGGGGAAGACCCTTGGCATGGATCTCTTGCCTCCTGATGAACACATACGTGTGTGTGTGTGTGTGTGTGTGTGTGTGTGTGTGTGCAAACGGCATGTAAATAAAGTTATTTAAAGGATTTTTTTTTTAAAAAAAGGAGCTGGCCTTGGTCCCACGTCAGGTGCTTTGACCACCTCTGTAAGGCAGAGTCCTACTCCTTTCCCAGGATTCCCAGTACCTCCCTATCCTGCCCTGGCCAAGGTGGCTGGGTTCAGCCTCCGTCCACTTCTGGCCTGGTTCACTTCCATACTGCCCAGCTCACTCCCCTGCTGGTGTGTGCTGAGGCTGTGACCCAGCCAGGATCCCAGGGGATGGCGTTTCTGTGAAGATGGACCCAGGGTGGCTGTCCTTGGCTTCTGGATTCTGACCTGCCCCTAGGCCGTGGTTTACAAAAGTCAAGCTGAGATGGAGTTGTCTCTGTACAATGAAGCAGTGGGGCCTCGAATTGGTGATGGATTAATAGTGCTGTTGTGGGAGTGGGGTCCCCCCTGTTTTTCACACTGAGACTTTCTTACCACTGGGTGCCATCCGCTAGGTGACGACGGAAGGGAGGGCCAGAGGCCAGCACCACCTTGGCCTTCCCTGCTCTAGAATTATGACAAGGAGACCTCAGCTGTGTGGACGACTCAGACTTGGGCATTCTGTGACAGTAGCAGCATGGCAGAGATGCCCGAGTTTTCCTCCCAAGAGGAATCCCAGCTAGAGGCTGTCCTGTGGGGAGTGTGTGATGCGTGAGAAGGGACCAGTTCCAGCAGAAGTCCGTGCAGAGACACAGTTGACAGACGGACAGCCTCCTTGTCATGCTCCCAGTGCCTGGCTTTCAGTCTGTGCAGAGACACAGTTAATGGATGGTCAGCCTCCTCGCCTCGTTCCCAGTGCCTGGTTTCCAGCTCTGCCTGGCTTTCCTTCTGCTAAGTCCTCCTGAGCAGACTTCTGTCTTGAGTGCTGTGCACTGGTGTGCACTGCATGCATAGTGTCCCGTCTTTCTGCAGGATGCAGGGGTGGCCTCTGCTGCTGGCACAATGCCTCATGCCCTCACCTCACTGGGACTCCAGGAAAGCCTGAGGAGTCCCCACTCTCAGATCTTGTAGGATGGTGGCAGCTCTTCTCTGCTCTTTCCTACATAGCTCTAGCCCAACAGGGGTAGCTCTGGGGAGTTCTCTGCAAAGCCACCATTCTGTCTCAGATCCTGCGTCTAAAGAACACACAGTTAAGGAGAGTCTCAGTCACAGGCAGATGTCCTTGGCCAGCTTCATTAGCAATCTCTCAGCTCCCACGGTCTGAATCTCAGGTCCCTTCTTGAGCAGTGACCCATACTGACCACATACCCTGGGACTGCAGGGAGGGGCGACATTCCTGTTTGGGTCACATGGACTGGGGAGAACTGCCGGCAATTGATACCACAGGTAAAGCTGAAGAAATCTGTTGGATGCGTTCCCGCCTCCAATCTCCCCGAGAGGGTTTAGATTCTCCCTTTTGCATTGCCCTACCCACATTTCAAATGCCCAGTGTTTAGGGGGAAAGCCCTACCACAGTCTAGATACACCCCAAAAGATTGGGATGTTGGGAGTTCTCCAGCCAGGGACCCCATTCCATGCTTTGGTCTCACTCCTCCCACTCTAAACCCTGCTCCTGAGAAAGTCAGTTCCTCCCTAGGGCTGTTCAAGACCATGCCTACGGGCTCTATAAGACCTGGTAGGCAATTATCACATGTACTCACTCCTAAGACCCTAAGAGAGACATACATGGATCTAATCTACATGGATAGTAGAAAATGACAAGATCTCCTGAGTGAATTGGGAACATGGGGACCTCGGGAGAGGGTTGAAGAGGGGAGGGGAGAAGCAGGCAGGGGAGCAGAAAAAAAAAAAGACCTGGTAGCCAGATTTGCCTTGCAATTCTCCCCTGCTTTCCCAAGGGTCACCCAGGAGTTGCTTTTCTCTGCTCAGATTAAACCTGGATTTACTAATTCGGCCTGATCTGATTTGTTACATCAGTGACGGCGTTACTACTGGGGGAATTTAGACTTTTTACCCAAGACCTGTCAACTTTGAGTGTTGTAAGGAAGGATCTGGAACAAGCCAGTCACACTTTAGCGAGATTTTCATTGACCCAGCTCATACTTTCTCCATTCTCCCAGAAGGAAGGAAGGCATAGCAAATGGCGGGAACAACCTGAAGACAGCTTGGATCCAGACAGGCGAGCTGCTTTTCAGATGCCTGGACAGTTAGGGGAAAACAGTGCCCAGGTGGGAGAGGTGTGCATGCAGCTGTGAGACAACTGGGTGACAACTGGGTGTGTGGCTGTGGAGAGGCAGCTGAGGCTGGGGACCTCAAAGAAGACACCTTAGAACCCAGAGCATCAACCCCCATCCCTCTGCAGTATGCAGGGCCCTGGAAGGCCACGGCAGAAAGGGGCTGGTTACCACCCTGGCATAAGCTAATGACAGAACTAACATTTATTTATAATGATTCATTTATTTTTATTTTTCCTGGACGTTGGTATTTTGCCTGCATTTATATCTGTGTGAAGGTGTTGGATCCCCTGGAACTGGAGTGGCAGATAGTTGTGAGCCTCCATGTGGGTGCTGGGAATTGAACCCGGGTCCTCTGGAAGAACAGCCAATGCTCTTAACCGCTGACTCATATCTCCAGCCCCCAGAACTAACACTTGAGGTGTGTTTTAGAACTTCAAATCTGTTCCTTTGTGTTGCCTTTTCTCCTTTGGGAAGCACTGCAGGGAAGTTACTGCGTGTGCAAGCAAGAAAAGCCACAACTGGGGGTCTCAGTCAGCGGTGACTAGAGGAGGGCCACTGTCCCTCCCTGCTGCCTGCAAGTGCTCAGGTGTGGGACCCATGGGGAAGCCTGGAGGATGCTTCCAGGAGAGCAGGACCAGGGCTTCCCAAGGTCCCAACCTTGCTAGCAACCTACATTTGGGCCAGAACTGATGGTGTCATCCTGTGACCCTTCTGGGAACAGTGGGCGGGGTTGTCCTGATGTGTTTCTGAATTCAAAATATTTTGCCAGTCTCTGGGGAGGAGGTGGGGCACTGGGGAGAACCCTGCCAATCGCTTCTGAGGTTGCTTCCTGGGACTCTCGTGAGCTTTGGCCTCGGCCATTTTCCTGCCTCTTCCCTTAGGAATGCTTCTCTTTGCCCTCTGACCTCTGTCCTGGCAGTCCCAGCTCCATTCCTGCCTTGATGGTTCCAAGCCAGGAGGCATTCTTGGAGGTTCTGTGCTTGGTGTGGAGTGTCACCAGCTGGGACAGACCCTTGGGTCCCAGCCTCGGGACTGGCAGCGGCGACTACGCTTCCTGCTGTCCGTTGTTGTAGCAGGAGAGAATGGTGGGAGGGGCAGCCCAGACCCTTCTGATTGGTTTGCTTTGACCTTTTACCTTTGACCCCTTCTCAGATTTTGTGTATATTGCTCACCCTTATGTTTGGGGGATATATTCCCAACCCCCAACAAACACATTTTCTCCTACACGTACCTTCTAAGATATGAATCGCCCTTCTTGGCTTAAAGGAAGTGCTTTGTGACTTCTCTTCGCCACACCCTATTGCCAGCTGTTCCAACTCTTTGGGCCATTCTGGACCAAAATAAGGCTCTACTTGGGTTTGCACACCATGGCACTGGGCAGTCAGGAGCAGAGAGACTCTCGAGTGGGTGGGTACGTAGTTACGGTACGCTGGGAGAAGGCAGGCTTCATGCCTTGGGTGTGGTGTGAGCTTTGATCATGCTACCTGGAATGTGTACAATTTAAGACTCAGAAATTGCTTACTTCTGGAATCTTCCATTTAATATTTCAAGGTGTGGTTTACTGCAAAGAACTGAAAGTGGGGAGCAAAGCAAAAGATAAGGGAGGGGGCTGCTGACAGCTGGCAGGTGGGGGCAGGAAAGGAAACTAAGAGGTTATGACTGGGCAGAAAAGGGGTGTCCTGTGCCAGAACCTCGGCTTGCCACAGGGGCCTCTGTAGCCAGTGATATTTCCAACCATAAATGGTAAACTGAGGTTCCCTGAGGGCGACGACCTACCCCAAATCTACAGCTAGTCAGGAGAGCTGGGTCACCCCAACTTCATCTCATACAAGGATTCCGGTGTTGCTTCCAGTCCAGGCCTTCTGAGTTCCAGACCCTTCCATCAGACACCCCTCACGGGTCTGCCTAATCCTGGCCACAGTGACCGTGACACAATTGAGGTCAATGAGAACCTTGGGAGGAAAATCTTTTTTTTTTCCCCCTGTGACTGCCAGGAGAAAGGAGGCTGTACGCTACGGCTGCAGTCAGTCTCCCGGGATGCCACGTGGCATGCCGGAATGAGGCTGGCACAGAGGAACGCGGAGCCCCACCGCAGAAAGGAGGCAACTGAGTCTTCATGGTACCATCTGAGCCCAGATCCAACACTATCTGAAGCTGGCATCTGAGACTTTCTCAGTGGAACGAGCCAGGAGTTTCCCCTTCTTGGCATAAACCAGTTTGGACTGGATGGGTGCCACTGGCAACCAGCGTCATTTCATATAATTGCCAGAACTTGCTGTAGTTCCTATTGAAATGACTTTTATTAGCTCATTCCTTTCAAAGTACCATGTACACACAGGCCTCCCAATGGGCATTGCCCCTCTATTTTGTTGTATCATCTCCAGGCTGGTGGGTAAATTTTTGATCCTTTTCTTTCTTTTAATTTTTGAATTATCTATCTATCTATCATCTATCATCTATCTATCTATCTATCTATCTATCTATCTATCTATCTATCTATCTATCTATCTATCTATCTATCTATCTATCTATCTATCTATACACACCTGCACAAGGTTTTTGAATTCAAGTTAATATCTAGAGCCTTCTTTTGCCTCTTCTGACTACATCACATGTGTGGGTGTCTCCATTGTCTCCCCAAACGTTGTAGACTCTCATCTGTCCTTGTCTTTGGTTCTTGATGACTTTGAAATACTAGCAAATAATGGCTGGCGGGTGTTGAGTTTTGGGATTCCTCCTTTACTTTGGGGTCTCTGGTCTAATATAGGATGTCAGATGCCAGGGTTGTGGGACACTGGTTATGTCTGGTTTCTGCTCACCTCTGGGAGATGCTGTGTGGTTGCTAGGCTAGCTGCCAAAGACTCAGCCCTTCAGCTCTCCCTTCTTTTTGGTTTTTGAGACCAGGTTTTTAACTATATGGCACAGTCTGGCTCCCGGTTCTTTTTTTTTTTTAATATTTATTTATTATGTATACCATATTCTGTCTGTATGTGTGCCTGAAGGCCAGAAGAGGGCACCAGATCTCATTACAGATGGATGTGAGCCACCATGTGGTTGCTGGGAATTGAACTCAGGACCCTTGGAAGAGCAGGCAATGCTCTTAACCTCTGAGCCATATCTCCAGCCCTGGCTCCTGGTTCTTAAATTCCTGCCTCAGTTTCATGAGTTCTGGGACTGCAAACATACCCGGCTCCAGTTCCCTTGCGTTCTACTCTGCTCTGTTCTAGGTCCAGATGAGGTAACTGAAGCCCTTCTCTCTTCCTTAAGGCGTGTTCGGGAGTCTAAGGAGTTCTCTACAGAAGTGCTGGCTTGACTTCGGCTGGCCTCTCGTGGGATGCAGCCCTTGCAGTTGGGTTTGTGACCACTGCACCATCTGCATCATTTGCTCCACAGCAGCATGAGCCTCGGGGAGCTTAAGGCTGATCTTGTCACGGCACCACACAGTCCTCACCACCTAATTGCTCCTGTTTCTCTTCCTTCCCGCAAGGGGGCAATACAGCCAACCTGTGTCCCCAGGCCTGCCTGGATCAGTGGGTGCCGGGGAGACAGTGAGGCTGACCAGAGTCTTCAGTTTAGGAGGTGAGTAACGGGATGGGGCCTGGCTGGCACGTTGAATGCACATGTGTGCTTGTGTGCTCACTCGCCTCTAGCCCTCAGAGGCTGTAGCGTGGATGTCGCGCCTTTGAGTTTCCCTTGGACAGACGCAGCCCCTCACTGTTCGAGGGCCAGGGGACCCTGACAATAAAGAGGGAGAGGAACTTATGCCTGTCCTGAAGCCTAGGTCCAGAGCCTGTGGTATGAAGCCGTCTCCTGCTCTCTGACTTTCGGATGTCTGTGGCTCAGTGGTCCTGGTACTCCTCTCTTTTCTTCCAAGGCAGCCGTGCCTGGATCTTCGTCTGGAGAGATCTCAGACTCTGAGATTCGTGTGGGTGTGGCCTCTAGCTTGTGGCTTGACCCGACCAGTCAGAATATCACATCTTCCAGACTGCAGCAGACAGCGTGAGTTCCAGGCTAGACTGATGAGGCATTGGGAGTTCTTGCTCTTAAAGTTTTCAAACACGGATCTCAACGTGACCATCTCACGTAGACTTCTAGTCCGGGGTCCATCTGTCTTCAGGACTGTTGTCCTGAGGTGAGGGGGCCCTGTGGTGAGAGACGGCCGCTAACTTTTCCTTTCCTATCAGCCTTGCCTAGGGCTCTGGGCCCTGTCCTGCATCTTGGGGCCCAGGCTGAGGTGGCCATACTGCCTCTGTTCCTCCCTGCTGCCCAGGTGCATGCTTCTGATCAAGGCTACCTGAAGAATTGCTCTTAACTTTGTTGGCCACTCAAGCTACTTACTTTAGTACAGATTTTAAGTTTCAGCAAGTCAGTGTGTGCAAATAACAACATTAAATGTGAATTTTAGCATCAGAGATCTGCATCCTCCATGGCTGGCTTGTGGCTGTCTGGGATGGAGATGGCCTGGCAGTGACCTCGGCTCTGTCCTGTGAGACTGAAGCAGGGTTGAAGTAGCTCTGGGGAAATAACATGAGTGACGACTCGTGAGCAGATTTTTCTCTTCCTTGTCTCTGTTCTCTTCCATCCTGCTGGCTGGCATGTGGGCGTGATGGTTGGAGCCAGGGCACTATTGCTGCATAAAGCAGTGGGGTGGGAGGAGGAGGCAGGAGCCTGACTGCTTGAGAATTCGGGTGGTTGTGGGGGGCGGGGCAGCACGGAGTTGCCAGGCTCGCACTCCTGTTTTAATGAAGGGATTCGGGTCCAGGTTTTAGCCTCTTATTGCTGAACCCAGTTCTAGAGTCATCAATTATGAGGAGCAGCGACATCCTGCCCTGCACCTGCGCACATCAGTCCTGCTCACAGAGATAGACAGTGCTTCCGCAGCTGGGCTGGGTCGCTGACCTCCAGGTGCTGCTGGGCACAGCTGCTGCGTCTCCATTATTGGCTTACTTGGTGTTAAACATTCCCTTTTGTTTTCCTCCTGTAGAGCCCTGGGATCCAGTTCTCTTCTCATCCACCATGCCCGTGGCACGCTCACTCTGCCCTTCTGTAGCGTGCTTCTCCATGATTTGTTTTCAGTTTCATCATGAATAATTTAAGTTTTTATTTAACAATTGTTTTATATTTTCTGAGATTATACTTACATTATTTGCCCCTTCCTTTTCCTCCCTTCAGATATTCCCATGTATCCCACCCCTGACTCTCTTTCAAGTTCATGGCCTTTTATTCCCTTTAGTTGTTGTGTTATGTGTGTGTGTGTGTGTTATGTGTGTGTGTGTGTATCCACGCATATTCATATACACATATATGAGTATACTTGTTTATATATTTCTACAAACACACACAGTCACCCATACACAATGTTCTCAGTCCATATAAACTTACATGTATGTATGTATTTTTAGAGCTGACCGTTTTGTTGAATAGCCACCTGGGTGCTCGTCCCTGGGGAGAACTATTATCCCCACTCTCAGCATTCTTTAGCTGTCTGTAGTTCTTTGTCTAGGGTTGAGGTCTCATGCGTTTCCCCCTTCCACGTTAGCAAGCTCGGTGTTGTCCTTGTTCAGGTCATGTTTAGGCAGCCACGTCGGTGAGACTTCATGGATATAGTTTCTGACACTTCTAGGAGACACAGTTTCACAGCAAACTCCCTATTCCTTTGGTTCTTATAATCTTGTCTAAAAATTTTATTTACTTATTTTATGCATGTTAAGTGCTCTGTCTACATGCACACCGTTCTGCCAGACGAGGGCATCAGATCCCACTATAGATGGTTGTGAGCGATCATGTGGTTGCTAGGAATTGAACTCAGGACCTCTGAAAGAGCAGCCAACACTCTTAACTGCTGAGTCATCTTTCCAACCCCGGCTCTTATAATCTTTCTGACCCTCCACCCCCACTTCTGCAGTGGTCCCCTGAGCCTTAAGTGCAGGAGCTGCATTGATCCACAGAGGGATCCACTGGGACTGGGTTCCATAACTGTGTTTTGATGGGTTGTGATTTTTTTTTTAATAATAGTCTCCTTTTGTTAAGAAGAGAAGTTCCTTGATGAGGGTTACACACTACGCTGATTTGTTGTTACAAGGATAAATATTTAGAACGTAAGCGGGGCTTATAAGGATTTAGTGAAGTGCTGGTTGGTTGTAGGTTCTCCTCCAAGATCACTGATTTCACTTACACAGCCCTGGGTAGTTGGCTAGGTTTCCGGTACCAGGCATGACTTTACTCTTGTTGAGTAGGTCTAAAGTCCAATGAGAGAGACTGATTACCACCAAGCTATGCTTGTCATATTGCACCTTTAGGGTTATCATGCCGTGCTGGCTGTTGATGTGTTTATAGGTGTCACAGCTGGGTAGGACTGTCGGTTGCCTTCCTCGTCCTCAGGAAGGGGGGGGGCATTCAGGTCAGTTCCAGCTCAGGGGACCTCGGCGCTCTGTTTCTGAAGTACATGGTGTCCTCTGCGATAGGGACTTCAAACCGCCCCCACCCCCGGAGTAACCAAGGGCAGCAGCAATCAATAGCCTATAATGTTTGGAAGTCTCATGGTCAACACTGACAAATGACTCAAACGAGGGCTTCTCGTGCTTGGTACTGGTTTTTGATAAGTGGTCCATGGTTCTTGGAGGGCAGGGAGATCACTGTCAGCCCAGATGGAAACCATTCCTTTATAGTACAAATGGATGTTTGTATACCGACTATACAGTAGACAGTATACAGTATGCAGTATACAGTAGGTAGACAGTAGTATGAGCCCTTGTGGCTTTTCCAGAATCTTTACTGTTACTTCACCCTTTGCTCTCCTTCTGCTGCATTTATCTCCTCCTCCCCTCTTTAATTAGAGCCCCCCAATTCCCCCTTCAGATCCCTTGCCCCTTGTAGTTTCCTCTCTATTGCTTCCCCCTCCTCCACAACAGTCCCTTTTGACTTTCCTGGTTTCTGAGATGGTAGAGAACACTCAGCATTTGTCTCTCTGGGTCTGGGTTATCTACCAAGCTCACGATTCCATTTTTCTTTACACCTGAACAGCATTCCATAGTGTATGTGTACCCCATCTTCAGTGTCCAATACTCGGTTGAAGGACATTTACGTTGTTTCGATCTCCTAGTGACGGTGACTAGAGCAGCCATGAACATGGCTGACAAGTATCTGTGAAGTAGGGTATTGGGTCTCTTGGGAATATTCAGAGAATTGGGGGAGCGGTGTAGATTTATTTTTAGGGTCATATGTTAGATTTATTTTTAGCTCTTTGAGAATTCTCCGCACTGAATCCAGAGTGGTTTGAGTGAGGGTTCCCTTTCCCCTGATCCCCTCCAGCATGGATTGTAGGTTTTGTTGATCTGACTTTGGAAAGATGACATCTCAAAGTTGTTTGATTTGCATTTCCCTAATGGCTAGGGACAATGAAGAGTTCTGAGATATTTCTTGGCCCATATTCATTTTTTCTTATGAGAACTCTCTGTTCAAACCCCTGACTGATTCTTTTTTGAAAATTTAACTTCTTTATTCTTTGGGAGTTTCACATCATATACCCCAATTCCGCTCACCTCCTGGGTCCCCTCATATCCTCTGCTCACCCCTGCAGCACTCCCCCACAAAAAAGATTAAAAAAATCAAAACAAAGCAAACAAACAAGCAAGCAAACAAACACAGGAACAAAACAGTACCCCCACCACCAAAAAAACTCAAATCCAAAAACGAACAAACAAAACAAAACAGCTGAGCAGTGGTGGTGCACACTTTTAATCCCAGCACTTAGGGAGGCAGAGGCAGATGATCTCTGTGAGTGTGAGGTCAGCCTGGTCTACAAAGTGAGTTCCAGAACAGCCAGAGCTATACAGAGAAATCCTGTCTCAAAAACAAAACAAAACAAAAACCAAAACCCCCAAACCAAAAAAACTAAACCAAACCAAACCAAAGCAAAGTAATCCCTCCTCTCATCTCCATCTTCCCCACCTCTCCACCACCTCTTCATTAATCCTGACAGAACTGGGGGCCTCCGTGTGTCCTATAGCACATCATTTTGTCCAGTCAGCTTTACCAGCAAACGTTCATTGTGATGAGTCACTGGTCTGGCCCAGGGCCTCTGGCTTCTGGTACACCGCCATCACTGGATCCTCGCTGGAATTCTTCTGGGCTATCCCATGGCCACCCCAAGTCCTGGAGATCCTGCAATTATTGTTCTGCAGGATCAGATCCTTCACGTACTTCAGGTCTTAGATGGAGTAGATGTTAGGGTGGGTCACCCCAAGGCCTGAATGTGGGTCTGGATGGTGACTGAGCTGATCAGTCTGGGCCACTGGGGCCACCTCCCTCAGGGAAGGGGCCAGAGTCAGCTCCCCTAGGTCCATGCCCTCAGGGTTGTTCATCCTCAATTGCGGTTAGGGGTGGGGCTGTCTCTCTTGCTGTAGTGTCCAGAGAGAGGCCAGACCAGCTTTCCCTGGGCCAGTGAATGGTGGCTAAGCTCAGCTCTGATTTTATCTCGCATGATTCTTATGGTCCCGAGGTGACATGGGTCACAGATACCAACACAGACCCAAGCTGCAGCTGAACCACAGACCCAGACAGGGCCCTCAGCAGCACCTTGGACCAGGATGACATCCAAACACTGGCCATTCAGGTAGGGATGACTCTGGCAACAACACGGCTCTTGGGACACCACCAAGACCTCAGGTTACAGCCCCAACTCTGGGTTTTTACTTCACCTGTGACCTTCAGTGGCAATATGGGACTCAGACTTCAGCACAGTCCCCAGCCACAGTACGACCATGGATCCAGATATGGTCCTCAACAGCAGCCAGGTCTGGATGTCACCATTGCCCCAGGTGGCAGTGCCGGCATCTCAGACTGGCACAGGCCCCAGTAGGAATGTGGTGCTTAGACATCAAGGTCAAGGGACTGCATGGCCTTCGATGTTAACAGGAGTCTCGGGCATCAACACAGACCCTGGCTGCAGTAGGGCTATGAACCCAGACTTGGCCTTCAGCTGCAGTTCTCCCTGGCCAATTTTTGAATGGTGCATTAAAATTATTTTATTGTTTCTGGAGTTCTTTATATAGTATGGATATTAATCCTCTGGCAGATGGAGCTGGCAAATATTCTTTCCCAGGCTTCAGGCTTCCTCCTTACTGGATGGATAGATTTTTTTTAAAGCTATGTAGAAGCTTTTTAGCTTTATGAAGTCCAGTTGTTAACAGTTGGCTTTGATTCTTGGGCATGCGAAGTCCTTATTCAGAAAGTCTTTTCCTATACCTACATTGTGCTGGCTAGTTTATGTCAGCTTGACACAAGCTGGAGTCATTGCAGAGCAAGAAGCCTGGGCTGGGAAAATTCCCCTGTAAGAAAAGGCTGTGGACAGGCCTGTGGGGCAGTTTCTTAATTAGTAATTGACAGGGGAGTGCTTAGCCCACTGTGGGTGGAGTCACCTGGGCTGGTGGTGTTAGGTTCGATTAAGAAAGCAGGTTGAACAAGCCATGAGGTGCAAGCCAGTAAAGACGACTCCTCCATGGCCTCTGCAGCAGCTCCTGCCTCCAGGTTCCTGCCCTGTTTGAGTTATTGTCTTGACTTCCTTCAGTGATGAACAGTGCTGTGGAAATGTCAGCCAAATACACCACTTCTTGCCCAAGTTGTTTTTGTCATGGATTCCATCACAGCAATAGCAACCCTAATTAAGAGGCCCATCCTGGGAGGTGCTGCTGTGTTTCCTCTGAGCAGTTCCAGGGTTTCATGTTTAGATCTTTGATCCACTCGGAGTTGGGTTTTGTGCAAAGTGATAGATACTGGTCTAATACTATCACCATATCATTGCCCACACCCAAGCTAGGCTCAGACTGCAGGGTGTGCAACGAATCATGTGGTATACGTGCATGCGTGTGTTCATGTGTATGCATGGGGCAAGCATGCGTTCACGTTCAGAAGCCAGTGGTTGTTTTTCTCTATTGTGTCCACCTTATTTTTGGAGGCAGGATCTCTCAAGGAACCTGCAGCATCCACATCCCCAGGGCTAGGATCAGGGGTGTTGTGATGCTGTGCCTGACTGAACATGGGTGCTGGGAATTGAAATCAGTTCTCATACTTGCAGGGCAAGCACATTAACAAGTGGACCATCTCTCTCACCCCCTACACTCTCTTTTGGAATATAACTCTTGACTTCTGTTTGTTTATTTTTTGAGACAGGGTCTTACTATATAGACCTGACTGACCCAGAACTCACTATATAGACCAGAATGACCTGGAACTTACAGAGACCTACCTGCTTCTGCCTCCTGAGCACTGGGATCTAAGGCGTGCACCTTCACATCTGATGACTCCACATTTTTATGAAGTTAATAATGCATCATTTGGTATTTGTCCAATTTTCTTTTCCTCCTAGATTTACAGGAGAACATAAACATAAACGTTTTAAGATTAGGACATAAGAATCTAAGTTATTGCAGAAGGCTCCCTTGTGTCCTTGTCCCTAGAGAGATAATCACTCTTTTGACTGCTCTCCCTATAGCTTAACTTGTCCTGCTTCTGAACCTGATGTGACTGTCCTGCCTATCATCCCTTCTCAATGGCTTCTCCCACTCCCACTTCACACACTGAGCCATCTGGGCTGCTGTTTATCTGTTGTTCCTTTTCTTCACTGCTGAGTAGTACTCCTTGAATAGACGTACCACATCTAGCTTCTCCATTCCCAATTCTAGATATTTTCAGAAAGCTATAGTGAACAGTGCTCTGTCAGTGTTTTTGTGTATGCAGATTACTCCGCTGGGAACCCGGGGGTGGGGTCCGAGGGCCTTGGGATGAGCGTGTTTAATTGTGTAGGGAACAGTCTGGAATTTTTCAGTGTAGCTGAACTTGGGTGTCACAGTGTAGATTTCTAGCAATGTCACTGGCTTGCCAGCGTTCAGGATTGACATTGCTGGCTTTCTCTGATCTGTAAGCTGGGCAGTAGCTATCACTGTGGTCTTGGTTTTTTCTTGGTTCCTGGGGATTTGAGGTCTCCTCAGGGGCCCAGTGGCCTTGGGAACAGGCACTTTTCCTAAAATGCCTGTTCAAGTTCTTTGTTCATTTTTAGTTTAAGTTTTCTCTTTTTAAAAACATGCCTTTAAATTGTTATTATTTTTATTTTATGTGTATGAGTGTCTCGCATGTATGTATACATGTACATTTGCATGTGCATCATGCTCATGTAGTGCTTACAGAAGGCCAGAAGAAGGCATCATATCTCCTAGAGCAGGCGTTCTAGATAGCTGTGAGGTACCATTGGGTGCTAGGAATGGAACCCAGGTCCTGTGCAAGAATAGCATGTGCTCTTTAGGGACTGGTTTGTCTCTCCAGCCCAATCTTTAGTTTTCTATAATTAATCTGATCCTACTGTACTGTACCCAAGCCCTGTGGCAGAACTGGAATGATTCCCTGTCCCTTCCCTTTTCTCTGCCCAAAGTCTCTGCCTGGATTCTCCCCTCTCTCCTGGCTAATGCTCTCCTCCCAGGATTTAACGACATCCTTCTCTTTGGTTGACTCCTCATTTTGATGGAGCCCGACTGATGCCAGAAGCACCTGTGAGAATCCGCGTGACTGAGAACCACCTTGCCTGATGGGGATCTGGGAACCGACCGGCTTTAAACTGCTTTCCACTTACAAAGTGGGAAGGGTTGGTCCTTTGTCTTCTGGCTCCCGAAGTTTCTACTGAAAATCAGATACCACACTGGCTGTCATCCTGCCTAATGTGATGTTCTTTCCTCTTTGGAAGCATTCATGATTTCACTTCATCTGTAGGAGTTTCAGAATTCCCCAAGTGTGGGGATTTTCCATAGGCCTGGCCTTGGCCCCCTGGAGGCCTATTCTCCAGCTCAGTGCTGTTTCCTAGATAGCTGTGTCCTGCTAGAGTCTGGATGTTCACTGCCCCTGAGAGACTGTGCCTTTGCTTGCTCTTTAGGCTGGCACTCCTGGGAGATGGTAGCAAGGTGGGAGAAAGGTCACTGAACTATGCACCTGAAGGGAATTGTGGGACACTGGTCTTTTTCTCTTTTGCTTATTGGTCAAATGCCACCCACCAATGTTCTACCATATGCCATCTGTCATTGCCATAATGTCCCCAGAAAAGGTCTAGAAGCTTCTAAAACTGTGGGCCAAACTCTATACCTCTCCTGTCTCTGAGTTGGTTATCAGATGCTTTCTAATTCTTCTTCTTCTTCTTCTTCTTCTTCTTCTTCTTCTTCTTCTTCTTCTTCTTCTTCTTCTTCTTCTTCTTCTTCTTCTCTCCTCCTCCTCCTCCTCCTCCTCCTCCTCCTCCTCCTCCTCCTCCTCCCCCTTCCCCTCCTCCTCCTCCTCCTCCTCTTTTATGTGTGAAGCATATGCCAGTGTGTGCATGTGTGTGCTGGGGTATGCGCACCTGTGTGCGCATGTGGATTCATGGTGTGTTCGTGTGTGTGTGTCTGTCTGTCTGTCTGTGTACGTGGAGGCCAGTGGTTCATGTTGAGTGTGTTCTTCAATTGTTTCCCATCGTACAGATCGACACAGGGTCTCTCACTTAGCCCAGACCTTGCTGAAGCTAGTCTAGTTAGCCAACTTTCATGGGAGCTGTCTCATCTCCACCTCCTGGGGGCTGTGAGGTGGGCCACGCCTTCCCAGTAGTTACATGGGCGCTGCTCCTCAAACTTGCCTGCAAGCGCTTTACCCACTGAGTCATCTCCCCAACTCTGGATCTTCCAACTTCTGCTGAGATTTCATGTTTTTATCCCTCCTAGCTGAATCACTGGGAGTCTTCGTTAGGTTTCTAAAAGACCCCACTACATCAATGAAGGGATGGAATGGCCGGGAATGACTTGGGTGTGCCCGTCAGTGTAGACAGGAAACCTACAGCGGCTGGGTGGGTGGTGCCCAAGAGAAGAGCACAGAGTGTCACTACAGAGAACTCAGAGGACTGGGCTGAGCTAGAAGGCTGACTGTGTCTTTATTTTTGAAGACAAGCGGGAAATCCAGATTTTAAAGGCATATACATTCAGCTACCATCATGGCATTAAAAAAAAATTAACTTGTAGCCGAGTGGTGGTGGTGCACACTTTTAATCCCAGCATTTGGGAGACAGAGACAGTCAAATCTTGAAGTTTGAGGCCAGCCTGGTCTACAGAGTGAGTCCCAGGACAGTCAGGGCTACACAGAGAAACCCTGTCTCGAAAAACAACAAAAATATCAACTTGAAACTGGGCATGGTGTCTCAACCCTGTAATTTTAGCCCCTGAGAAGGTGAGGCAGGAGGATTGACATGAGTTTGAGGCTAACCTGGGCTACATAGTGTTCTAGGTCAGCTTAGGTACAGAGTGAGATTATATCTTAAAAGAAACCACCCACTCCAAAAGACCCCAAAGAACAACAACAAACCCACCATGTTAATCAAAGAAAACACATTTTTGGCACTATTTGCCTGATAGCTGCCTTTCTGTAGGCCTCTATGACCAGTCTCATAGTTTGCAAATTGCCACAACATTTATTCTCTTATTTATTTTTCACACCAGCCTCATGAAGAGCAGATCATGGGTAGGACCCATCACAAGAACTAAACATATTCTGGTGTGGTAGTACAGGCGTGCAGTTCCATCATCTGGATGCAGCAATTTGAATGAGAATGGCCCCCAGAGGTGCATATATTTGAATGCGTAGTTCCCAGTTAGTGGAACTGTTTGGGAAGGATTAGGAGGTGTGACCTTGTTGGAGGAGGTGTGTCACTGGGGGTGGGCTTTGAGGTTTCCAAAGCCCACACCAGGCCCAGTGTCTGGCTCTCTCTGCCTCTAACTTGTGGGCAAGATGGAAGCTCTCAGCTGCTGCCCCAGCACCATGCCCGCCTGCCTGCTGCCATGCTCCCTGTCGTGATGATCATGAACTAATTCTGAAACATAAGCAAGCCCTCATTTAAATGCTTTTATAAGTTGCCTTGGTCATGGAGTCTCTTCATAGTAATAGAATAGACACGGAGACGTATAGGGAAACATTGTCTGAAAAATTCAAAGGAAATCAGGAAAGACAAAGAGCAATGCTCTGTTGAAATATTATTACCGAGCAAGTATTGGCTATTAGGTAGCCGTGGGTGTGTGGATGCTCACACTGGAAGGGAAAGTCAGCTGACAAGCCCCCAGCTGTCCCATCTTTAGGGTCTGCTAGGTTCTATATGTGACATTCCCCTAAGGAATTAGGCGGTTTGGTCCCTGGAGTGGCAATATTAAGATATAGTCATCAGGCTTCCTGGGGCTGGGGGTCTGCCCTGCCAAGAAGACTGTCTCCATTTCCTGGTGTTATTCTTGGTTTAGAAACCTGAGTGAGTTCTCTGGCTTTTCGGAAATTCGCCTGCTTTCTCTGAGGAAGTATTTGGACCACGTCCTGGGTTACATTTTGTGCCATTGTGCCTTCATCGGTTCGCTTTTTAAAAATACATTTCTCTTCAGCTGAGTCACCTTCTTCCTCCTCCTCCCGACACTCCGGGAGCCGGAAGGAGCCCTGCCCCAAATCCTTGGCTCCTTCAGGCCAGATCTTTTCCAAATGTCAAACTCTTAGGAACCCTGGCTGAGGGCAGAGTGGGCCCTGACCCTCTATACTCTAGTCTTTGCTGGTCTCAGCTTTCCCATCTCATGGAGAAAGCTTGTGAGCTGCCTGAGCCGGGAGGACCCTGCCCTGAGGTTGCTGACAGGGGAGGGCCTGGAGGGAAGGCTTCACTCCCAGCAAGGTCTCACACAGCCTTATCAAGATGTCACAAATCTCCTCAGTGGCTTGTGAATGCCCAGTGTGGTAGAGCTACTCTGGGCCTGCTTGCTGCCCTAGTGAAGGACTGGAATTCATTCAGAGCCCACACTTAGTAGGCCCTCAATCCTTCATGCCTACTTTTAGTGAATTCCCACTGTACGCCAACCACTGCCCCTTCCTCTGTCTCTCCATGGCTTTGCAGCTCACTTTTGAGACTGGACAGTACGACAGAATAAAAGGGAGGGCCAGCCCATCCTCTGGGTGTTCTGAGCTTTAGGCCTCAGCCTTCCAAGATGGCCCAGAGAAATGAGAGGTATCTTTTCTGTTAAATTCCACTGTGTTCAAAGAATTTCCTGGGCACTGTGACTTTTCATACAGCGACAGTCATTTAAAATCACATTGCCTTGTGTGGGAAGTCGGGAGATGGGAGTAGTTGAAACGGATCCAGAAAGTTCACCTGATTTACCAGGGACAGCCCCCTAGTCAGTCTGCATTTGTCCCAACTCTTATTTTCTGCTGTTTGTTCAGAGAGCGACCAGATGCAGGAGGTGCGGGGCAAGTGTGGTACATGTTGGTCCATCTCTCCCGGTTCCAAAGTTTCCTAGTAATTTAATTTATTTAGTTATGTGCTTGTTTAATATTTTGCACGGGTGAGCACAGATGAACGGGTTGGAGGTCAAAGGACAACTTGTAAGAGTTAGCTCCCCCCCTCCAGCATGTGGGTCCTGCGGTTTGAACTCTGCTTGTCTGGCTTGGCAGTAGGTGTCTTTCCCCATGGAACCATGTCTCCAGTCTCCATCCTTCTACCTCATTTGAAAAATTCTAACCCAGCAAAGTCAGACCACCAGAAAGCATCGTGGCATTGTGTTGGGACTGGAACTTTTTTTTTTGACTGGGAATTTTGGCAGTTCTGGAAAAAAAAAAGAAACAAAACTCTACCACCCACTCTCATACAGGTCACTGCGAAAATAGTGAAAGGAGATAGATCCTGTCTTGACGGCATTTACGTCCTGTGGCTAGTACAATATCAAGGGTGAACTCAAACCATGGTTTGGATGGGAAGAAAATGCTGTGAAATCCACTAAGCCTGTCTTGGGAAAAGCCAGTTACTGTGGAAGAGGAAAATTCCCCAGAGGCAACCATGTTCTGAGAGACCTTGGAGGATGAGGTGCAGAGGAAAGGACGGGATGGAAGTATTGGGGTGTAATCTTGTAGAGGACGCTGGGGTTGGGGGAGTGGAGCTTCCAGTCATTCATTACCTCGGGCAGTGCCAGGGGACGAGTCTAATCATCCACATGGCTCCTGCTGTGTTCCTGACCCACGGAATGATAAGCCAGTTAGACTAGCCATCTGATATCTCCTGCGGAGGCAGGAGGAAGAAGTCTAGGGACTGCTCTTTCTGTCTGCCCCTCGGCCCCTTCCTGCAGCCAGGGCTAGTCAGGAGGGCAAGCAGGTGGTCCCTGTGCCCTTTAGCATTGCCCTTCTTTTTGCATGCTCCTCCTCTTCCTAATTTCAGAATCATAAAACTTTGTGGACCCCATGTGTTGGGGAACAGGACCCACTGATGATCCTTCTTAGCACCCGTTGAGAAGCTTCCATCCTCCGAGAGTTCCTCGGGAGGGCATTTCTTGTTGCTTCCCCCAAGCTGTAGCTCACCCAGGCACATCTGATGTTCAGTGGTAGCGAGCTATGTGCAGACCCAAAGGAGCCATAGAGTCTGGGTCCTGTCAAGTGACAGGGTACATGGTGTTGGCATCCATTTCAGGCATTGATTCAAGTTGGCTCTATGACTTTTCTTCTCTTTGGGGAGTGAGTTTTTTTTTCTTTTTCTTTTTTATGTTTTGGGAGTGATAAAACTAAACCGCTTATGCAAGCAGTAACATGGGACTCCCATCCAAAGCTGCTCCTCTCTCTTCGCTCACAAAAAAATAATTCACATAAAAACTGTTCTCTGGCCAAGGCTTGTCCCCTCCTCAGCAGGGGACTTTCTTTCTTTCTTTTTTTTTTTTTTTGTTGACTTCAGCACAAATTCAGATTTCTCTCTCCAGATTTTGGGGTGTGTCTCTATATCCCTTGGGGACCTTTGTTTAGACCCAGGCATATTTGAGGCCTCTCTGCTTTCTTTCTCCTCAAGCCTAATAATCCAACTACGAGGATTTAGGGAGGCAGCAGCCTGTCTGAATTCATCTGTGTGCATTAAACCCATGTGCTCATACCTGGGATGAGAGTCGTGTCAGACGGAGTCCCAGAACAGCTGCCCGTCACCAGGGACCTGGGTGGCCTCGTCCTGAGATGCGACATAGTATGATGTGATTGAGCCTCAGTTTCTTTATCTGCAAACCGGGGTTTGGAAATAATATCTGCTAAGCGCCAGCAGAAGCAAGGGCACACAACTGGTCCTCAAGGCTTAGCACCTGCATGCTGAAGATGACTGTGGTGAGCGGTGTGAGCGGTTGGAGGGAGCCTGGGTCCTCAGACAGGATTGGTCTTGGAAGGGGACGGAGGAAGTACTCACTGTGTGTTCACACCAGCCAGCTGCCCCTGAGGTGCTTTTCTCAGTGGCCTGGGGGGAGGGGCATTTACGAAGTCACTCACATGTGTTTACATGAAACAGTTGCACCCTCCTCCTCACCTCCGTGTGTGTCAATCAGCCCTTCAGTCTCTGCAGGAAGCAAAGGTGAGAGCTTCCCTTTTCTTCCCTGCTTTGTGGCAAAATTCCGTCGAGGCTGGTGTTATAAATATAAGAGTATATTTCTTCTTCTTCTTTTTTCAAGACAGGGTTTATCTGTATAACAGTTCTAGCTGTCCTGGAACTAGCTCTGTAGACCAGGCTGTCCTTGAACTCACAGAGATTTACTTGCCTCTGCCTCCTGAGTGCAGGGATTAAAGGCGTGCGCCACCACTGCCCAGCACGCATATTTATTCCTTTTCTAGGTCTCTAGGCCCCATTTGGTTTTGAGTTCAGACTCCTACTCTCTAACCACATAGTTATCTGTACGTGGACTCCTCTTCCTCAAGTTAAAACATTCATATTTGTTTGTTTGTTTGTTTGTGGGTGTGCCTATGAAAGCACCCCTCCCCCCAATGTCACAGTGCACATGCGGACATCAGAGGACATCTTTAGGACTTGGTCCTCTGCTTCCACCAGGAGGGTCCCAGTGATTGAGCTCAGGTCATTAGGCTTGACAGCAAGAGCCCTTTACTTGCTGAGATGATTCACTGCCCGCCTCTGGCTTCTTTGCAAAACGGGGACAGTAATTGATACTGTGGGCCTTGGGATGGGGTAACGCTTGCTCAATGGCCACCGGGATGCCTGGCATACAGTGTGGGCACTGTGGCCCCGCACGCTGTAGTAAGGAAGAGCTCCAGTCGGGCCTTGCAGTGGCAGCCAAGCATTGTGAAGAAGCTGGTGAGCAACCCCGCATGTGCCAAGGCATGGAGCGGTTAAGCTGATGGCAGGGGCTGCAGCGCCAGCCCGGATGAATAGGTGGTAGTGGAAGGCGACAGCAGAGGGAAGCTTTGAGAAGCCAACTGGGATGGGGTGGTTATTTCTAGGCCGGTGGCAGAGAATTCCTTTTCCCCTTTGTCTTGGTGGCCCTGGTGGGCACTTGGCCAGAGGTCCTGGGATGAGGAAGTCCTGAGAGGTGGGGTGGGGCTTCTTCACCTGGCTTCCCTCCCACAAGTATGAAGCACAAGCAATGTCAGCACACACCCCTCCCCCCGTTTAGTTATCTCCTTTTATACCTCACATCAAGGTGCCCCAGAAATAACACTGCTCAAGTGCAAGCCATTTATTTAAAACCTTTATTAATGCTTGAAGGAGAAGAACACAAGGTGACAGTGTCCAGACCCTGTTGTCTAGCTTTGTAACAGAATCAGACGCTGACTTAGTAAGCCCACGTGGGACCATTCTTCCTTAGGAAGTGGATGCCAGGAGCACCGTCTCCATGTTGCCGAGATGCCATTAGCCAGGTTCAGGGTTTCAGCTCATGCCTAAGGACGGACTGCAGCTCTGGGTCAGTGTCTCCTTTTTATTCGGTTCCAGGTTGTCAGCGTTCTGCTGTCTTTAGCCCTCTCGTTTTAGAATAACAGGGTTATTTATTGATACAAAGGAGAGGTGTGCGGATCATCTCGTTAAGATTCGAAGCTCAAAATAAACACTGCAACTTTATTTGGAGACCCACATCCTTCCGAACAGGAAGGCTCCCAAGTAAATGTGTAAGAAGCATGAAGCCTAAGGAGGGCTGCTCTCAACAGCTGCCTTGCTTACATTTAGACTGTGTGAATGCCTTCAGGAGGCCCACAAGAATCTGGACAATTTTGAGCAAAAGGACTCGAGAGATAAATATATTCTGTGTTTCTAATCACATGAAGCACCATGAAATGACATCTTTTTTTTTTTTTTTAAAGTTTTGGAGGGGGAAGGGCAGACAAAGGCATGGACATACACAACGGAGATCAGTCGGTGTGTTTGAATGAAGCGAGTTTATGCCTTTGGGGGAAGACACTGAGACAATAAATACAAATGGCAAATATTTACAGCAGAAACAAACGGAACATCAGTAGGTGACCCAGTCCAGACACCGGTGACAAAGGAGAGGCCGGGCCAGGAGCAAAGGACAGATGTGAGCGATGTCAGCAGAAAACAGTCAAGGTGCCACCCAGGCACACACGGCACGAGAGTGCCACCATCTCCACTCATTTTCCGTGGCAGAGCCTGGCATGCTGGGCCTCCTTCCTTGCGGGCAGAACCGGATTAAAGGCATATGCTCCTCTGTGCTCTGCAGCCCCACATCTTCCTGGGGGATTCCCAGCGTGTCACCAACTCCCCCCCCCATGATTTTTTTTTCAAGCATAGCCTATGGGAGAGACTGAGCCTGGATCCTGTGCATTGAGGCACCAGCCGAGTTTGTGGAAGTGCTTTGAGAACGGTGGCTCTCCCTGGCCTTAGGGGCCTTCCAGAGATCTAGAGGGTAGAATGCATGTCTCTCATCCTGCTCCCTAGAACAGGGGGCACGCAATGTACGGTGTGTGAGCCAAGTCCAGCTGGGTGCCTGCGGAAGAAAACCTTAGTGGAACAGAGCCAACCAAGCCCTTCCATTTGGGTGTCGGAGGGTGCTCTTATGCTGTCATGGCAGAGCTGGCTGGTGGCAACAGAAACCGTGTGACTTGCCGAACAGAAACTCACTAATCACTATTTGGCCTTTCATAGAAAAAGTTGGCCGAGCCTTGCTCTCGAGACCTGGTCCAGGTTACCCCCTACGCCTACAGCCCTGGCTGCAGAAGCAGTAGCTGTGACAGCCACAGAGGAAGATCTTAGCGCTGCACAGACACGAGTCCCTTCTCTCCCTTTGGCCTTCCTTTTGTCCACCCACCTCTTTCTTGCTAAATTTCCACGTGGGCTGTGGACAGCCCTGTCTCTTGGAGATGAAGCTGTTTGCCCAAGTATGCAGAGGGTGGCATTCCCCAAAAGCAATTTCCTTACTGGTCTCGATGCCAGTCTCTCTTGCCCCTCTTTCCGGCCTGCAGAGACTGGTTCCCAATTTGGCCACATGGATTCAATGTACAGGCTCATAGGACATGACTGAGGTCAAGCTGAGATAGCGAAAGTCTAGGAAAAGGCTGTCAAGGAAGGGACCCCTGGTATGTGCTTTTCCCTCTGGGGATCCGCTGTTTCGGGAGTAGAAGCCCATGTGGGGATACTGCTGTTTGAGCTCTTCTTAAGAGAGAACTTACAAAAATTTACCCTCCAGAGATGGGCTGGGGTTGATTTTCTTCCTGCTTTGAGCTGGTTTTTGGTGACCCAGTTATTTGATTTGAAATTCATTTATTTAGATGACAAGTAGTCAATGGATTAAAAAAAAAAAGTAAAGCTGAGATCTGAAGCAGTGGTCAAAATAAAGCGACAGGCCACTCCCTCGGTGTCCCCTAGACAGAGCAATGGCTCAGAAATGACACAAGAAATGCAGTACTCCATGTCCCTTCCAGCAGCTCTGAAACCACAAGGTCTCAGGCACACTAAACTTTGGTTTGGCATCGAGCATGGCTGAGTCCTGCATCCTCTCTGCTCCTCCTTTGCCCTAACAGCCACACTTCCCACTCACTCCTGCCCCAGAACCCAGCTGCCCTGTTCCCTGCAGACAGCACTAGAAACTGTAGGGTAGGGCCTAGCACCCACGTGTGGCCCCTTCCCTCCCCATCTGACCTCCCCCCAACAGAACACACCTTAGCCACCCACTAGCTCCTACAGACCGAAAGGGACAAAGTCACAGGCAGGACTCAAGGCAACACTCCCGTGAATAAGCTTACGTAGGTGCCGACCCACCGGGCACCTGAGACCTTGCTGCCCTGGAGTCTCCATCTCACCTGTTCAGACACCTGCATGAAGTCCACAATTCGCACACATCCTGCGTGTGACATCCCCCTCTTTAATGTAAAATGTTTTGGAATGTCCATAGATAAGGAAATGGACGGCCTGGAGGAAGCTTTCATGGCCAGGTTTTCGTTTCACCTCCGGATGTCGGAATACTCGGCCTGTTCATCTTCCCACTCGCTGCTCCCAGAAGGTCCCTGGGCGCTCTGGCCACCTGCTCCACTTCGGCTGTGGGCATGTGGGTGGCTTTTGTTCCCTCGCTCACCCTTGGCGCCTCTGTTGGCTTCTGATAGGTGGTGGCCTGTATCCCGGTGGTGAGGCCTGGGTAGTTGGGCCCTATCTGCCAGGGGCTGATGTTCAGGGACCGCAGTGGGAGGTCTCTGTATGTTGGAGGTGCAGAAACTCAGAATGGAGCACAGGCTTCCCCAGTTCTGCTCACACTGAGCCTGGACGCTGTGAGTGACAGCCTCCTTCACATCTTCCCCGCAGGTCAGCAGCAGATTCACGAGGTCCACATAGGGCCTAGAGATTCGAGCAGAGGGAGAAAGACTGAGATTGGAGCATGTTCTTGGGGCCCTGTGACAAGAGATAGTGCTTAACTTGGGTTCAGTGGCAATCTTTGCAGACTAGGTTCCATGGCAGGGAATGGCATTAAAGCAGATTCTTGCTTCTCAAATAGTTGTAGCACTACCAGCAGTGTGGATACATGGGAGGAATGCTGAAGGCCAGGGCATTAAGGTAGGCATTTCAGGCAAAGCAGCTGTGTGAATGGAGAGAAGGGCAATGATGTCCTGGGCACATCTAGGCTACGGGAGCTGGTGAGTTTGGCTGGAGTGGAGACGCTCTTGGCCAATGGTGGAGGGTCTTCAATATTAAATTGGTGTGTGCGTGCCCTTTCAGTGAAGAACCCAGAAAGTGAAGGACTAAGGAGTTCCTGAGCAGCTGTCAGGGGTCCCCATGCTTGCCCTTCACAGGGGGCATCAGTGAGGGTCTCCTGAGGTTACGGTCCCTACCTGTGTGCCCTGACTTAGGCTTACAATGAAGGGCCTTTACGAAAGCTGTTGGGTATGTATGCCACTGTCTGGGGTATCTGAAATGAACTGAGATGCACTGCGAGGGCCATTGCCCTATAGTGTCATCTCCCTGTGGCTTCCCTTTTCAGTCAGTCAGGGTCCCCATGCCCACAATGACAGCAGCTCTCTCTGGAAGCAACACGGTCCATTCTGGTCTCAGAACTGCATCTCCACCTGTACCAAAGACCTTGAGTTTTTTTTTTTTTTAGCCAAATTGCTGGGGGACTCACTCCAGGGGAAAGAGGAAGTGTGCCCACTATTTAAATCGATGGCCCTACCTGGTAAAGTATGTCCACCTCAGCAAGTCCTCAGGGCCTAGCCACTGAGCCCTCCTTAACTCTCACTGGCCAAGAGGATGTGGGATGCTTTATGTGACTTTGTGTGGCTAACTAGAATTAAGTCCTGGACAAATGTGCCCCTGACAGACAACACCCGCTTCCACAGGGAAATCGCTGTGAGATGTGCAGCCATTTACAAGAAACAAGGGTTTTCTTCTCCCCAGTGTGTGACCTGAGACTTGGATGGCCATCCTAGGGGTCTGTGTAATCCTTTCTCTGCAGAAAAAGCAGCATATGTTCTAAGATGTGTGGCATAATCAATGCTGTTGTGGCTATGTACTCCCCAGGTTGGAACTGTCCTTACTTCAAGGATGTAGGAATGAGGAACAGGGAAAAGGAAAGTCCCCTTTGGGAAGTCCTAGGCAAGGGAGACCTGGCCTGAGAACAGGCAGAAGGGATGTTCCGCAGCTACGTTTTGAGACCTACTTGATTCCTTTGGCATCATGGTTTGTGTATGGCTGGTGGGCAAGGCACTCAGCCTCTTTCAAGCAGGCCTCAGCTACTGCTAAGGATGTCTGGCACTGTCTCTTGAGCACTTCGGGGAGGAAGTTATAGAGAAAGGGATGCTGAAAGCTGAACATGCCCCCTCTGTATTTTGAAAACAAACACTGCCTTAGGAAGCTCAAATCCACCGAGGCCATCTGCAAAATGGTCGCTCATTTGCTGGCTCTCTCTGGGATTTCGAACTGAGATTCCTTTATTCCTTTAAGCTTCTGGCTTAAAAGATTCTCCCAGGAATACACAGACATCTCTGGGACCTTCTCCATCATGGTGTATCTGCCTTTGAACCCTGGACCTGTAAGATGGACACTGATCTCCTGAGGTAGGACTTATCCCCCTCTCTACAGCTTGTTCTGTCTTCTCTCTCTCTCTCTCTCTCTCAGGGATGAAGCTGAGCCCTGTGGGGAGGGCATGTGTGGCCAAGTAAATTAATCTAAGCCGTGCTTTGGGTTGGCATGGTGCCTTCTTAGGCTGCAGGCTGAGCCTGTTCGATGACAAAGCCCAGCACTCAACTGAGTGTCAGCAAAGCCGAAGGAGGGGAATGTGTTTGAGGCTCCAAACGCTTGACGGCTGCCAGCACCCGGTGACAGGGTGTGCAGAGGCCAAGGGAGACTGGCCGCAGCTAGGGGTAGGCAGATGATAAGGAGAGAGTGGGGTGGGCAGGCAGTGGTGAGAGGGGCAGCTCGCAGCAGACTGGACATTGCTGCCACCCCTGCTCCTGGCAGAAGCACTGTAGAGGAATGGGGTGGTTTGGATTCTGCACGGCTGACTTCCTCCTCCTTAAAGGGAAAGGCACACTTGGCTCACATTCTCTTGTTTGCGACTGTTGCCACACACTCTGAGATGCTTTCTTGGTATTTGGGGGCTAAAAGGATCCTTTTATCAGTTAAGTTGGTTGAAAAAAATTGGAAAAGTTCAGTTTGAAGTTGAAGCTGGGCATTGCATCGCTGCGTGGCGCTAGGGGATGGAGGTTTTCAAGGAGCCGGAGCTTGGCACAAACTCAATGCCCAGAAGTCCTGGCTTAGCAGCAGGAGGAGGTCCTGCATGCGGCCTCCTGGAAGTGTTCTTAAGACACCCACACCTCTGCACAGGGTGGGCCACCTGCTTCGGCAGAGCAGGCCAGTGTTGGCTGCTATTGCTGATTCTAAATGCTGTGGGGGACCCGCGAAACAAGAATCCCTGGCCTGGAGGCCATGTTCCTGTGGAAGAGACACTAGATGTCACGGTGCACTAACCCTTCCTAAATTCTAGGATGGGGCGCGTGTTCCCCAAACCTGAAAGGCTTCAGTTTCCCCGAAGACCTTTCTTCAGAAGATACTCACACTCCACACACTCCATGAATATATCACAGGCTTATAGCAGACCCCCAATCTCCTACCCTGAAGACTAAGAAGTCATCTTAAACATGCCACCGAGACAGAGGTTCCTTGGCTGTGAACATGTGCCTCTTTCAAGAGCACCTCGAAGGAAGAAACTCTCATAGTACTCTCCGGTGACAATGAGGAAGTGATTAGGGAAAGGAAGAGACCTGCGTCACACGAGAAGACTCCCGATGTCTTAGCAGGTCTAGCAAGAACAGGAGGAGCAGGGCAGTGGCATTTTGACCACTGGCCTGCTCCTCACACCAAGTTTCAGTCATACACAGCTCCGTGCCTGCGGATTCAACTAGACAAGCACAGATCGACGTTTCGGAAGCAACACGGCTCTGTACTGAAGCAGACTCTTCCTGCCATTATTTTCTAAGCACTGTAGACTAACAACTACTTACACAGCAGCTGTACTGTCTGTAGGTATTATAAGTCATCCAGAGTAGATTACGCCATCGATTTATCTGAGCCTTCCTCATTGATGGATGTGGATGTGTAGGGGAGACCTTGAACCATCCCCTGTGGATAGTAAGAGACTAACGTGCACTACCAATCCCCTGGCTGCAGAGTAGGAATCAAACCTCACGAGGGGAGTTCTCAGCTTCACTAGCCTTCCCTATGAAATGGAGATGTTAATTTCAATCTTGTAGTTGGTTGGAAGACAAACATGGGTAGCTCATGACCAAGGTCTTTGCACACCAAAGAGAAATAAAAGGCAATTGCTATTGTCCATGGCATTGCTCCTTTGTAAGTATTTGGAAGAATGAAAATCTGTTGTGAGGTATTAGTATGGTCCAAAAATCAAGCAACATAGTCTTTCTTTTGGAAAGGGCTGGTTGCAGAATTTCACCATGAATAATTTTATATTGTACCAAGTGCTACAAGCTCCTAAAGGCCTTATAATTGAGAGACGAGATGGCTGTCTCAGAATCTAGGCATTAGTGCTGCAAAGGTGGTATGTGTGGTAAAGTAACTGGGAGAAGGTTGTGCAATGAACTAAGGGGTGAAAGTCCCTGAAATTGGGCTGATTTGGCCCAATGAGTCACCATGGAAAGATGGAGGTGGCTATAAAGGTGGCAGTGGTTGGCACTGTCTGCTGTACTGGTGGCTTCTGTATCTCTGTCTTTGGGGCCTGTGGACCACACTACATGTTAGAAACAACGGTGGATCAATTCTTTTACCGCTCTGCAAAATCTGGGATCCTACAGCTGGGGTAAGTGCCAAGGAATGAGATGATTTGGCTCTATCATCTTCAAGTCCATTTTAGCATGCCCGTTTAGCCGACTAAAGTTTCCGCTGTTTGCTTTATGTTTTCTGCAGAGCTAGAGAAGGGAACTGGGGAGCTCTGAAAGCAGAAAACGCTGCTGATTAGAAGGGAGACTTTGAGAGTTAAGGTGCTGTAGCCACACTGCCTGGACCCCAGCGCCTAGCTTTGCTTCTCCCTAACTGTGAGTCCTTCGCCACAGCAGGGCTCAGTTTTCTGCGGTGAGAATTTGGAGGCATGAAGGGTTGATGGGAGGAGCGGGCGGACATTTCATGTAACACACTTGGCCTCGTGCTGAGCACCTACATGCAGGTCAATGTTAGTGTGGACAGGCTGTCGTACTGACGCCTGTGAGCTACTCTGATCACGCAGCAACCAGGACGTGGCCACGGCAAGGATGGAGAGTGCTTCTGATAGTAGATATTTTGCACTTAGTAAAAATAATATTTTTGTTTGTGGGGATTTCAAATTTGATGAATTTCTGGCGGGGGGGGGCGTGTTTCTAGCTCTATGGGGCACACCACAACTGTATCCACTTGAAGGTAGTTCACCTCCAAAAGTAGCATCCTCAAACACATTTCCGGCCCTCAGGACCCCACCCTTGCCAGGTGACCCTCCCATTCTCCTGGGGATAGGGGTGCTACTCACTCGTGTAGCAGGAGGTCCTTGAAGCTTATCATCTCCACCATCACGCCGATGTTCTCCTGCGCTGCCGAGCACAGATTGTGCTTGAGGTAACACTCCCTCTGCAACTGGAAAACCATCTCCTTGATGGCCGGACACTTCCTGCTGATGCAGCCAAATCTGTGCCGCAGGGCATGGGCCTTGCACCTCAGGGCATCCTTGATGAATGACTTGCCCTGAGGATGGAGAACACAAAAAGGAGGGGGGGCAGAGGAGACAAGTTTTTGTCACTAGCCCTGATGGCATGCATGTGCCAGGCTTAGGCTAGCACAGGAGTTTTTGATCTCGGCGTACCAAGGCGGCGCTCGGATTGATGTGGTTCCAGGTGGGAGGCTACATCCAAGAGCGACATGACATCGCTGGCATCAGGCCAGGGTGGCTGTGAGCTCTGTACACGGACAGGTCTGCCTCTCTCTTCCCCAGTTGCACTTCTACTTTCCCTGGGTGTCCTCCAGGCAGCTGGGATGTGACTGCCTGGTAGCAAGTTCCCTGAGAACTCCTTTGCCAGTGTCAGCAAGAGTATGCTTCTTGCTCACGCTCCCTCCTGGGAAGCAGGGCTCTTGGAGCCTCCCATTTAGTTCCGGTGCTCCAACTCAGTCTTGTCACCCCTTTGCATGCTCCCAGGAGGAGCACTCTTTGCTTTTAAACTGTTAGGGTTATGGTCTCTAAAAGGTCCCCTTGGCATCTAGCTTGGCAGCAGGTGAGTGGGACAGAAGCATCAAATAGCATCCTCCCCACTGTCTCAGGGGGGTGAGGCAGCCAGGCAGGCATACATGTGGCCCAGTTCTCCTTCCTGGCACCCTTAGCCAATTGTGCCAAGGCCAGAAGGAAACAGTTGTCAGGATGTGGGGGCAAGCTCCCAATTTTACTCTTATCAGCCTCCCTGGCCTGGAGGCTCTGTTGGATATCTACCCAGGAATCTCCTTTTAATTTCCATGGAACTAGACTGTCTCAAGAGCTAACCTTTCTTTCTTTCTTTCTTTCTTTCTTTCTTTCTTTCTTTCTTTCTTTCTTTCTATTTTTTGAGGCAGGTCCGGAAATCACTGAGTTGAGAAAGTGAACCAGTTCAGGTTGGAAGCAAGAAGCCAGCCAGTATGCTTGTTTATTTTGGTTTTCTCTTTAGAAATGTCTACAGATAGTGTCGGATGGTTGAAGACCCACATGGCATCCAGGTCCACCCTGTGGCACCCCCTTTTCTTTGATTTTCTAGCTGGGAACCAGATGGGCTGGAGGGCAGGGCTTGGCACTTTATTAAGTCGTTACACACGGAGAGGTGACTTAAAAGGGAAGCCTCTAACTTGAGAACATTCTCCTATTGGCTGAGAAAACAAGATGGATTTATGTGAGGGCTGTGGCAATCTGTTTTTTTAGTTTTCTTCTCTGACATCCTGTGGGAAGGCCCTCGATACACTCCTCTCTTCCGGATTTCCTATTGCGTGGCCTAGCTCCAGTTTGGGGTTGGGGGAACGACACACACATTTTTTTCTAAGGATCGCAAGGAGTTCAAAGTTCTCCCTCTTCCCTCCGTTTCGGCTTCCCCTCTGCTACCTCACATCCTCTGCGGGTGAGGCTGCTGTCCGTCACATCCCTTTCTGGTTCCCAGGCCTTGCTTTGTGAGGCCGTCCACAGGATGTCAGTGGATGGTGACGGGGGACGTGTCTAAATCACACCCCAACTGTTGGCCTCCTCCAGACTTAGTCATCATGCTCCATTGAAATGGGAGAGGAAACTTAGGAGATATACCAACAGTGTGTTTCGACAGGGCTGAGAACCAGGGCAGAACACGGCAATGAGCCTAATGCTACATGCCACCTAAACACACATTCTGTGCCAGAACCACCAGCTGGCTTATAGGTGGTTTGCCCTGAGTAGCAACTCAACTTTACCTTGGTAATCTGAGGCAGTTTCAGCTCTGGCTATAAGGCAAGCAAGATTCAGTCAGGGTTTTGACTTTTCGGGTTGGGAGAGAAGACTCTCTGCTCCTTGCTGTTTGGAGGCCGTGAATTATCGATGCGGCCTGCCCACATATACACTAGAAGAGCCTTTGCTACCTACAGCAAGGGTCCCTGCCACTCCAGCCTTCTCTTCCTAATGCACTTTTGGGGATGGGGTTCTGGTTGTCCAGACACTGTGTTTATCACTGGCTATGACTCTGGTGTCTAAGCCTGCTTTGCCTATGCAGATACAGTGTGAGAATTGGAAAGGATTTGGCCCAATGGCAACTCCAGGAAGCAAACACACTGGAACCCTTCTCTACTACTGCAAGCATCAAACTACCTCAAATAACAGTTCAGGAAATGTGTTAGCAATCTGTCCAGCCAATATTTCAGCCATGCCACACCAACCCGGAATATTCTTCATGCTATATGCTTTTACCTGGGCATCGAATTTTCCAGCATTATGCAGAAAAGTCATGCAAATCCCATGTAAGCCCTGGATTTCACAAGAGTTGTTCTCGAAACATTCAAACACGCCACACCCCACGTCTCCGGCGTTGACCAAACAGTGCTGGATTTCCGCTAAAATGAAAAAAAAAATTACAAGTTTTCTGCCATGCTAACAGTAAGGGTGAGAGGAAAACTAAAGGGGAAAAGGGTGTGCCAATTTCAGAATCTAAGAAGGTGGAAAAATAGAACATCATTATTTACTACTACTTACAGAAAAGAATTAGTATTTGTTTTTGTAAAATTAGCCAAAAAGTAACCAATATCACAGTCAGAAGTTAGTACAATCGTTTTCCCCCTCCCTCTTTCTTTCCCACTTTATGAAGGTATGTGTGAGAATACTCAGTTTAAGAGCAGAAAATATTTCAGCTTTTGAAACCCACAGGGAAAAGTAAGATTTCCAAAAGACTGCATTTCATGAATTAAACGGCCACAGAAGCCACTGCCTTTAAGATCCAGCTATTTCCTTCCTGACCCCAGACGAAAGCTTCCAAAAAGCAACTTGAATTCAGCTTTATGATTCAACACCTAAAAATCAAAACAAGATTCCTATTAAAGCCGTGTCTCCAAACCACCCGCATTAAAAAATGCCAGGCCAGGGAGGCTGCGGCTGGCAACAGCCTCAGAATGGAGGCAGGTGGGGGCTGGCCTTCCACCCGTCATCATTCACTTTGGAAGTTCCTTTTAATTAGGGATCTGGTGTGAGATATCACTTAATCCCCTAGAATCCCTGAGGCCCAGGAGCCTGCTACCCCTTCCAAGATGTCCTAATTCGTCAGCCTGAAAGGACAAACTGGGAGCTGTCAGGCTGCGGGAGTGCAGTCTTATGCCCTCTTGGGCTCACTCAGTTCCACGATTTAAACCAACCGCAAAATTACAACTAGGAAAGTGTATTTTGGAAGAAGGGCGGGGCTGGAGTCGAAAAATCTGTATCAGATGAAATCTAGCGAGAGAGTGAGGGGCGTGTATTTGTGGAGGGGCACCTAAACCAGAGAGGAGGCAGGGCGGGCGAGGGACCCTCGACTGCGTGCCTGGGCAACGGGGTGTGGGGGGGGGCAGAGAGAGGCTGGACTAACTCCACGCGTGGCCACGGACAGGACAGCGATTCCTCACTGGGCGCCCCTGGCCCTCATTTGTGTATTTCGGCTCAGGCAAGGAGCGCACGCACGCCACGGCCGCCGCGTTCACAAGGCCCCAGAGGAATAGCCGGAGTGGGGGCATAAGCAAGGAGCCGAGCTGCGGTAGACACGTTTCTTTTTCTCCCGGGAGCTGGGAAGAAGGCCAGCCCCGTGTGCCGCACGCCAGGCTCTGCGCTGCTGCTTGCCGGTGAGCAGGGCCGGCGCACGATTTGGGTCGTGTCAACATTTCTTCCCCTGATGACCTGGCTAGGAGCAAGGGACCACGGGGCGTCACACAGGTACGCTTTGAGATCTCCCTCCTTTCAAGGAAAACTTCTTGGTGCCATTTAACTGGCCAGCAAAGTTCTGGGATGTCCGGCAATCTTTGAAGGAAGGGGAGTCAGTCCTGGACGGCTTGGAAGAGAAGTTCTCTGGGCGCAGGGCGAGCCCAGTTCCGGGGACCCTCGGGACCCTGCACAGGCTAACCTGGACGAAGTGCGCCTTGCTCCGGGCCTGGCATTTTGGCTGGAGCTGGCAGCGCCAAGCACTGCCTCGTTTCCCCTCAGCCCTGGGGCAGAGTAGCAACAAGTCCTGCCTCAGCCATTTCATCACCCTGCTAGCACGTGCGGATTCCGGGCGCTCGGAGCCCAGCCCAGCCCTCGCTTCTCTCGTTCTTCCCTCTGCAAGTCCCGAGCCACCAAGAGTTTGCGCTGCCCGGGGTGAGCTCGGGTCGCTGGGTTGGGGCTAAACGCACTGGGAGCGCTGCGGGCGTGCACCGTGTTTCCCCCCCCCCCGCAGCTCCCCGCTGCAGGGCGCACGCGTTTACCTGTGTTCTGCAGGGACAGACGGCCTTTCTGCTGGGAGCTCCTGTCTTGCGGACCTTCCGGAGGGTTCGTGGCGTCGGTCCCCCGCGCCGGGTCCAAGGTGGCAAACACCAAAGCCAGGGTCACAAACTGGCCCAGCCGCTCGGCACACATGGTTCTGGGTATCACCCTCCCGCCGGGAGACCTGGATTCTTTGTGCGCCCCTCCTCCTCCTCTTCCTCCTCTGCTGCTTCCCCCCTCCTCCCACTCTTTCTCCCGGCTCGCCCCTTTCCTCCTCCTCGCCGCAGCTCGGATAGAGGTTACCCAGCGCCCTCCCGTAGCTCTCCGGAGAGCATGTGACCAGGCCGTTAGCAGAGCCGCGAGTGCCCGGCGATGGCAGGGATGGTGCCTCAAATATCCCTGGAAGCTCTGGTGTCACTTGAATGAAGGAGTCGAGCAGGTGTTGTCCCGGAGGCTGGACCAATCCGAGACCCCGGCCCGTTTGACAACACAGCCGGGAGGCGGGGCCTGCGCCAACTACTACAGGAGGAAGCAGGGAGCGCCGCTGCGAGCGCCCCACAAAGTTGCCGACCTGGCGGCGGCCACGCTTTTGCGTGCGTGTGTGTGAGCGCGGCCCAAGATGCGTGCGCGTGTGCGGGTGCTCCGGGGCAATGGCCGAACAGACTGAGGAAAAAAAAAATCAAAGCGGATGCCAGTTCTAGTTGCAACTAAAAACTAAGAAAAGGGGGAGGGGTGAGGTGGGAGAGGGCGGGGAGGGTCGGTCTTTATTGGGACAACGTCCGCAGGGGCTCGCTTCCGGCTGAGAAAGTTTCCTCTTTGGAACTCAGTGACATTGTCAGCCCCAAGGCCTGGATAGATTGGAACTGATACCTGGGCACAGAGATGGTGCGAGCAAATTGAGCTCTGATGGGAATTCCTAAGCGTCGAGAGGCTTGGCTTTTACAAAACAGGCGCTTGAAGACCGGCTCCAAAACCCTGAAGCACTTGGCCCTAGAGGCAGACCACCTCCCACTTTTTTTCTGCCCGGATTTGGTGGGTCCTGCAACACCTGGGGCGTCTTGTCTCGCCCCTCCCCCAATCCAGACGGATTCCTGTCTGGGCTTCAGGGATCCAGGTGACAATCCAGACTTGCATCATTTCCTGGCGGGTCGCTAGGAGGCCCAGGCAGCTTTGGGTCAGGCGGCCGCGGAGCATCGCGTGCTCCACAAGCCAGAGCTTAACAGACAACTTTAGACATCTCCAAACACACGCTTCCATTTTTTCCTAAGCACCTCTCGGCCCAGTTGGAAGGTTCCCTTTATTCCTCAGCTCTCTGATGCAAAAACAAAAGCAAAAGGTTCCAGGTTCCGGGACATTCTCTCTATACCTTCTCCCTCTTTTGGAACCCCCTCCTTAAGGACCCTGGGAATCAGATCGCCTTCAGCTGCTATCTCCCCTGCTGGAGAAAGCAGGGACAAAGTTGGGCGCTTCTGGGAGCGCCTCTCCTCCCCCTGCTGTGTGTGTACGTGTGCACGCTCACGTCTCCCTCGCTCCAGCCCGGGACAGGAACTGCTGCTCTTGGCCTCGTTAACCCGACGGCTTAGTTCGGGGGGCTAGCTTGGTGGGGGGAGGGTGGAGAGGCGAGCGCTGCCACCTAGTGCCACCTGGCCCTCATCCGGTATTGGCGCTACTTGCCCCTCCCCCTCATTCTCACCCTAGTCTTGGAGAACAGGTGAGCCTGGGTACCAGCTCTCAATCCACGTCCTTGCAGTACTCCCCGCTCGCCCGCGCACTCTGCAGTAATGCGCCTAGGAGGTTTCATCACCCACCGCCTGCGGCGACTGCTACCCTGGACCTCCGCACCGAGGCGCACTCTCTGACTCTTCTGCGCCTACGTGTGACACGCTTGGGGGGGGGGGGTGTTGCAGAGATGGGCGCCCAGGTTGTCTGCCAGCTGCCCGCTCAGTTTTCCTGGGTGCCAGCTGCCTTCCAGCGAGGAGATGGAGGAGGCTGGGGCTCAGGGTGACCGCTGCTTCAGACTGGAGAAAGGAAGGGAGGAGGTGGGAATGGACTTTGCAGGGGCAGAACCTCTTGGAGCTTTTGTTCATAGTCCCTCTCCATCTCTCCGGGCCCCAGGAAATGGTCACTTTGAATGTCTTAGTCTTGGATGGTGGGAAGAAATTAGCCACTCGTACCCATGATTTTAATAGCAGAGACTTCCTCACTCATCTTTAAAGGAAGGTGGTGAATAGTGGGTATAATGATGGGCCATCCTCATTGGCCACCTCACTTGTTTGAATAGTTAATTTAGCTTTCTTTACTAGTTTATGAAAAGAAACTCTGCTGTACATCCTTAAAAACAAAACAAAACAAAACAAAACATGTTAGTCTGCCCCCCCCTCTTAAGGCCAAAAATTTTCTGGGAGTGTCAAGCAGATCTCAGCCTTACTTAACTTTAGAGCTGGACAGACCTCTATGGCCTCTTCCACCAACAGAAGTGGCACCAGAGAAACAGAATCCGGAGATGCACAGCGGTAGAAGGAAAGCCAACTTGTCCTGTTGTGGTGAGCACCGCACCTGCCCTCAGAGAACCTGCGTGGTTTTAAAAAACCATCTTGAGGTTTTTACTCCAACTTTCAAGGGAATTTCATGGTTCCCATCTGAGCCAATTGCCGCTTTAGGAAGAGCACACAGTGGCTGGATGCATGGGGCTGTGAGCGCACATAGCACCCATTCTTGAAGGGTCCTTTCTGGACCAGCTGGTCAAGGCAGAAGCACAGACAAGGGTGTTCTCTCGTCCATCTCACCAGGGCTGCAGACTCTCTGGGAGGTTTGCTGGGTGATGCTCTGGGCCTTTGGCCCAGGGCAGAACGAGGCTGAAGAAGGACAGGGCACACACTGGAGCCTTTGTCGTGATCCCTTTTCCCCTGCAGATTCCCTTAGCTCATCAGTCCCTCAAGCTGGGTTTGGCAGACGAGTGGAATGGACTGGGGATAGTAGATGACATAAAGCCAGCATGAATTGAGCACAGGTACTGCATCACACATCGAGACTGAGACTTTGGCGCCTCTCTAAACCTAATATACACCCTAAATGGGAACAAAGCTTTGGAGGAGCAAGGGTGGGCCAGCCAGTGCTGCACCATATTCCAGTGTCTGTGAACAGTTTGAGACATATAACTGCGGAGACAGGTCTGGTCTGTATGTGACACCCAGACTTGTGTGATGAGACCCCCTCCCCTTTCCCTTTATTGTCACCCTCAATCATGTCCAAGAGTGAAGTTTTGGAGAGAGAAGTGTTTGGGTTGAAAGCTAGGGAAGGGTATTGCCAAGTGGAGGCAAGGGAAAGAATGTTTCTGTGGAGGTAAAACGCAAGAAGAGGGGTTTTGTGTCAGGAATGAGGTTGTCCAGTTTTGTGTCAGGAATGAGATTGTCCAGTTTGGGGCTAAAGAGGGAGACCAGGTTGGCTAGATGGCTAGTCACGTGGTAAGGCCAGGGCCCTGTTGTCAAATCTGTGCTCACGGTGGGAGACCTATCATCCTGCTAGGTATCTAGAGACGTGATTCAAGGTGCTCTTTGATTGGATTCTCTTTAGGACTCAGAGAAAGCTCTGGGATGGGTACTGGCATTTTGGAATAAGACAAAGGGATTGCAAAGGAATGGCTTGACCTCTCCACGTGGGGTGTGGTGTCCCGCAGGACAGAAGGTAGCATTGCTCCTGTGTGAGCATGTGGGGCCCTAGCAGATGGGATCATTCTAGCGCTGAGGCACTGATTATGAGTTGACACAGGTCTCTAGTGCAGGTTTCCTGAAGGTTCCACAGGCTGAGTGAGGAACATGGCTTTCCTGGGAGCTCCGCCCCCTGCATGCCCTAGCCTATTGGGGCAGACTGACTGGGCTTATGGCACCACCTTATGGCCAGAAGGGGTACTGTCTGACCAAATAGTGGACTCTATTCTTCCACTTGGTCTAGGGCCTGTAACACTGAGTGCCTCACTGTCCCTTCCGGTCACATGTTCCTCACTAGCTCACCCTGGCTCAGCCAGCTCCCACAGGGCTATGATTTAACTCCATACCCCAAAGAAGGACATCTCTTCCAAACATCTTGATTTCCCATCTTACGCCTATCGTTCACTGCCTTCTGTGCACCCCGCTTGTTTCATACTTGTAGGAAGGAAATTGGGACACCTATGGCTCGAGGTAAAACTGGACCAAGTGACGAACTGCTGTGTCAGGCTCCCCAGATTCTCAGAAGCAGAAATCGCCCGTAAAAGCCTTGATCTTCCCCTTCGTCCTTTCTCATTGGTCGCTTTGTCGAGCAGGCTTCGTAATTAAAGGAGACTAAATCTTTCACATTTGGGTTAGTTTATGAATAAATCTTCAGAATATTTTCTGCTCCTTTTTCCTGTAAAAGTTCAGGTCTTCAACATCTGAGTGAAGAAGACTTTTGGGTCAGGCCTGGAAACCAACCACTTACAATATTGTTTTAGCTGGGCACGGTGCTGCAAGCCTTTATTCTCAGTTCCTTGGGTGACTGAGACAGGAGGATGGCTTGAGCCCAAGAGTTCATGGCTAGTTTGGGCAGTACCGGGGGGAAAATAATGTTGAGTTCCTTAACCAGCTTTCAGAGTGCTGGAGCACAGCACACTTGTGAACTGGGTATTTCTCATCAATCAGTAGTCAAGTTGTTCATGGATTGGCCAGAAATACAAATGATACAAAGGAATTCTTTAAAGTCTCAGAGAATCAGGAGACTGTATCCCTCAGTAGATCCATTTACTGGAATAACATGAGAAGACAGCGAACTTCAAGTGTGTCTGCCTGTGGGCTAAGCTGTGTTAGGGCTCCATCCCAACGCCTGAGCAGTACTCAGAAGCCCTCACTGTTTTCTTTGGGACATAACTTTTTCTTCCTTCTGTGTGCTGAGCAAAACTCCGGGAAAAAATATCCCAAGCAAGGGGCTGCCTGGCTTCAGCAGCTGAGGCCAGTAGGGGCACCGTGATGCTGGGGTGAGGTGGCATTCCTTCTGACTGGCTTTGGAACTCTGGCTGAGAAGTGCTGACATTTAGAAAAGTCTTTTTTGTGGGCTTGTTTTCCACATGAACCTGACTTTGGTAATCTTCGGTAAATGCTGAAATCTGTTAATGCACTTTAACCCTCATTGTACCCCAGGAGTCTTTGAGGGTTTTCCTCTCTCTCCCTCCCTCCACTCCCCCCTCCCCGTCTCTCTTTCTCCCCTCTCTCTTTCCCTCTTTCTTTCTCTTCTCCCTCTCTCCCCCTCACACACACAGCAGTTCTATTTTCAAAGAATGCTATTTCATGATTTTTGTTCATTTTTAGAAGTCTTCCAGAGACAACATTTTTTTTTTTTTTAAAGACAGAGTGAAATCCATCCTGTCTTAAAATTACTCAGGAGAACCCTTGGCAAATCTGCATACATCATGGGATTTTGAACTTAATTTTTTTTACATCTTTGACATTTTATCACACTAGGAACACTTTAATCATTTTCACCAATTATTGTCAATTATGGTAAAAATCTCTGAGGCGGAAAGCCATGGAAGGATGACGGAATCATCTTGAAGGCTGATGCAGGTGGGAAGAAAGCAAGCCCTGCCGTTGTGCCCTGCAGAGCACGCCCTGTGCTCCCAGGAAGGTATAACGGGCAGATGACGCTATCCTTGCAGGCTTCTTCCAATGAGCATTGCTTACTTTTTCTTGGACGTGCATTTATTTACTCAACTGTCACCTAAATGGCAGTGTTTCTGGGGCACGCTTTTGTTTTCCATGAATATAGTTGTAGTCATAGAATTTCTAATCATATGTGCAAAACGATAGAGAGGAACGCTGTCAGGGAAATGCTCAATTGTCAGGCAATTGAGATCAATGTAGAAATGGCAATACTGTGTACTGGTAATGGTGATGGCAGGATGAGCCGTGTCAGCAAAGGTCTAGGCTCTGCGTTTGCCCTGAAGCCAACCTAGATGACGTCCTCAACTTTAAGATTCTGTGAGTAAACACAGAGAAGAAAAGCAAATATCTTACTTTCATCCAGCTAGCCATTCATCAGGGACGATTTTATTTTAAACTATTTTGCAACATAAACTTAGAATGGCCCGTCTTCCTAAAAAGAACGGAGGCCAATACTCTTTCTATCTTTGGGGATATTTGCTTACCAAAATTTACTTGATACAGTTTAAAACTGACAATGGAGGGAGTCCAATTAAGGCGACTACAAAGGAATTGGTAACAGTATGGAGACGAAGGACTAGGTCCCAATGAATCGCTTTTATGGGTGTGTAATGTAAAACGTGCTTGGCTATTATGGCGCCAAGAGTGCAGTGATTGTCCCTAGAACTGTAGACTGTCATGGGCTATGGGAAGAACAGATTTTGTGTAAGAATCAGAAGAATCGTAACTGAGAACTCATTTTCTTGAGATCTGAGATGAGCAGGAGAGACCTTCCCCAACTTCATGCCTGACTTCTGCGGAGCAATTAGATGCAGTCACATGACAGTGCTCATTCTGGGCTAATATATTTTCAAGACCACGAAATCATGCTGTAAACATTTCCCACATTTAAATTATTAAATTTTCTAATGAAGTTTCACTTCTATAGGTTAATGAAAAAAATAAAAAAATAAAAAGATCATTTCTGATGGCCGTGTACAGGATGAGACCCATTGATTCTTGGCTGCACGAGAACAGCACCAGAGCTAGGACTCCCTGTGCACACTGGGGTCCTCGTGTCAATGGCCGTTTGGACCACTCATCCATGACCCACACAGGCCATCGACTCCCTCCTTTGTCCATTTCCAGCTGTCTCAGACCGTCATCAGGCAGGTGGTTGCTACAGCAGGAGATTGCGTGGGAGACACTCTACATGGTCTTCTGCTTATTCTCCTTCAGTGTTGTGCAGACTCCAGTGGGGACCAATAGAACAGGACCAAAAAAAAAAAATTGTTTTTTTTTTTTTTTTTTTTGTATCTGGGATGGAACCCAAGGCTTTGTGCATACCTATGCGAGGTAAGAGCTCTACCTTTGAGTTAGTCCCTATAGAATTTTTGCAAGTAATTTTATGCACTCAAAAATCTTCATTTTGAAGACGTTAGAACCTTATCGACTCTGGCATTTATTCATTCATCTAACAGACTCACACATATCTGTGTAGTCCACCTGGTGGTGTGTTCTGTACAACAGGGAGACAGGGGCACATCTGCAGCCCTTAGAGTTTAGTGTGGTCATCTTTATAGCACACATGGTAGGAGTTTGGTGGGAAGGAACCAAGAGGACGGTAGAGGGATTCCTAAGAGGTAGCAAAGGTGAAAAATTTTAGTTTTTATATCCATAAAAAACAGGAAGAGAATCTTGAAAGATGGTTGGGAAGATTTAGAATCTGGAAG
This sequence comes from Myodes glareolus, assembly GCF_982192425.1. Classification (NCBI taxonomy): domain Eukaryota; kingdom Metazoa; phylum Chordata; class Mammalia; order Rodentia; family Cricetidae; genus Myodes; species Myodes glareolus. The sequence goes on from NC_142034.1 coordinate 92,366,280, forward strand.
AGAGGGAGAGAGAGAGAGAGAGAGAGAGAGAGAGAGAGAGAGAGAGATGATGGGCACCAGAGGGGCAGGAGTATGGGTAAGTTAGAAAGCTGGTTGGTTTTGTATGGCTGAGAAGGCCACACTTTGCACTGGAATTTTCATTTAATAACCTATGACTTCTAAGAGAAGTGCTCTCCACCCACAGAGGGCACTTCCATTCAATTTCCTGATCTCTCTTTAACAAACCTATAGAATAGTAGGTTCCCATATGGCTTTCTCATAGATCCTTTCTCATAGTTTTGGTTATACCTCCCTTCTTTCTGCCCTGCCACCTGCTTATACCTCCCCACTCCCAGCAACCCCCCTTTCAAGTCCCATGTGTTCTACTCATCCCCCTCTCCCCTGCCAGGGGATCCTTTCTGTCTTTTTGGCTTTTACCAGCACTCAATGTTTCAACCAAAAGTCTTAAACAATGAGGGTTGAGCATGGTTCCCTTCCAGTCGGTCGAGAGGGTGAACTGCTATGGAGTCAGCAGGTAGAGGCGATGGAGATCCCAAAGCAAAGCTCCTTGGGTAGTCAGATGGCAGGCGGGAGACACAGAAGCAGCTTCAGCCCTGGAGGGCAAACGGGTGGTCCAGAAAGAAGGTGAAGCTTCTCTTCCATCAGATGCTCCCTCCCCGCTCCTCTTAGGCGACTGTCCCGTCCTCCCCTGTCTCAGGATGCTATCCCCATGCTTGCTCCAGCACAGTCAAGAATCACTCATCTTTGCAATTCTCCTGTTCTCTGTGCCTCTGCCAGAAGCTCATCACCGTCTTGTTTTCCAATTCCAGAATGCCTAGCCAGTCCGTTCTGTTGTCGCCATTTCTAATTGCTGCCGAATTGACCTGGATGCCCAGTTTTGGTTGCTCTCCTCCTGGTTCCTCTCCTTTGCCCTATCCTTGTGTGTCTTGTTCAGAGTCTGCCACTGTCCAGCTGATGACACTGGTCAGGTTACTTAGCCTCCCTAGGCTTTAGTTTGTAGACAGGGTTGTTGTGGGTTCTGTGAGACTTCATGCTTGGCGCCAGCAGACTATGAATTGAACAGAGCAGGAGCGGTGGCGGCGACCATCCTCTGATGGGCGATGAAGCTACCCTGGGCACTGTCCCACAGCCTCAGAAGGTGGGGCACAGAGTCAGTGAGTTGCTGACTGCCCTCACTGTGGTCTGGTGGCTCTCTCTACATGGGGAGGTTGGGTGGCTTTCCCTGGGTCAGGAGCTCTGTGTGGACCATGCTGGATGCATGTCTTCCTACCTGCAGATTCCCTGTGTGCTGTAAGCTTGCCACATTCATTTCTTTCAAACGCCCCCGTGGGCTGCCATAGTAGAAGGAGAAATCCTTCATTTGTATGTGTGTGTTGTCCAAATGGTATTTTTAAAGATTTATTTCTGTGTGTTCATAATGTTCTTGAATAATGTTTCCATAAGTGCAGTGCGCAAAATCTGCCCATGTATATTTTCGAGTGTGATTGTCTTCAGCTGCTGGGGAGTCGTTTGCCAAGCTCTTCCTTGCCTTATGGTTCCTGGATAGTGACTCCCTGACTGGGAAAGGGCTAAACCCAGGCCCTAAGGGCAGCACCCATGCCGGTGTCCCCTCCCAACACCCCCTCCATCTCCCTGCAGCAACTTGGCTCTTTAACTATTCCTGGGTCCTCTGTCTCCATCCATCACTAACCCTACGGATATCTGATGGGCTCCTTTGAGGTGCCAGGCGTTGTGCCGGCTGCTGGCAGCCACAGTGGGACAGTCAGAGGATGGGCAGCTGCTCTCTGATAGCAATCAGGTGACTCAGGCCTAGGCCTAGGCTGAGTGGTCAGAAGAGGCCTTCCTGGACCACAATCCTTTCTACAGAAGCCCTAATGGTCCCAAGCAGCCAGTCACACAGGAGCAGCACCCTCGAAGCCTACATCTGCACCTCCTTCCGGTCTGCACTAAGGGGATCGTCCCCAGCTTCAAGATCCCACTGTCACACTTGCCGTACCCCAACAACTAAAGCTTCCAAAGCTACAGGTCTGAATAAGCCCTTCCTCCATTACCATTGCTTGGTCAGGTGTTCTGAGGCGATGAGAGAAAACGTCCAGGTGATTGCTTCCCCCAGCTCTAGAGGTAACCCCTCCACTGCATGCAGACAGGTGTGGTGAGGAGCCCCTCCACAGCGAGTCCTGCACGAACTGGACTTTCAGGTTCCTGACAGTTCCTCCCCGAGAGGGAAGATCTGAGCAGCTCAGATGGCTTCATGCTTGGTGCTGAAGGGTAGGGTTATGTGCTCTTGTCTACCTGGGACCCTGCAGGGAAGGTGGGGACAGCAATTTCCAAAGACAAATCTCATGGTGAGCAGGACACAAAAGACTCTGTGAAGCGCCCACTCTCAAGATTTGGAGCAAAATAAGGCCGTTCTGTGAGTTGGGCTCTGTTTCTGTTCAGCCCTTTCCCCCTACACTCCTACTCCCCACTCCCACCTGGGGTTGCTGTTCAGCCTCTGGGAAGGAGAAGGCAGCCTCTGCCAATGCGGAAGGGCTAGTTCAGTGGACACAGGAAGGCAGGGAGCAGATAGAGCTGCCTAGAGAGCGATCCTTGGCCAATGTGGGCCAATCAACAAGGACCTTAGCGATTCCTGTCCCCAGCCTTGTGCTCCTGAGGGTGCCACATTGAACTTCAGGGAATGACTTACTGATCTTTCCCTCACAAGGTCCTCATACCTGTCAAGTTCGGTCCTTCAGTGGCTTTCTCTGCCATAAGAACGTTGAAGTTGCTTCTCTGGATGCAGGGAACCAGGTCAGAGCCTAAGGCCTGTTTTAGGGTGCTTTCCCACTCACCCAAAGATTCAGAGTTTCCCTTCCCAAGGTACCCCCCCATCCCTATCCCTCCCATAGCTTTGTTCTTACACATCATTTGCTCCATCTCTGGTGGTGTCCCCGAGCATGGAAGGCTCCCAGGCTCTCCCGTGGGTGACTTACAGTCCTGGGCCCTGCAGACTCTTGACTAGTAGGCATCTATTGAATTTCATGAGTTTAATCTGGTCCCAATGAACAAGTGACCAAGATGGGTCTACAGGATGGCTCTGTCACGGGAGGCCAGCCCGTAACTACGCATTACCACCTTTGTGGTCTTAGCTGGCTCACATCCCACCAAAACAGCTACTTACTTCTTCCTTTCCCCGAAATTGGCTCCCAATTTTTCACTTAGAAAGTATATTCTAGCAGGAAACTTTACACTGTGACCGCACATGGAATCTAGCATCTCTTTCCATAAATAGAAGGTGATCGTGAAATTAAACCCTGAACTCTTAAATAGAAAGCATGTGTCATTGCCCCCTGAATCATCCTCGGAACTCCAATAAAATGCATCCCACACTCGGGGAATTGGATTCCTACCCTGTGAGGATGTGTTTAGGAAAACAGCCATCTCTGACACACCGCCGCATCTTGGGCAACTTTTCTTACTGTCACTCACCTTGGATTGTGCTGAGGGGACAGTGTAGATGACCTATCAGAGGGCATAAAAGAGACTAGAGTTTGGTCCTTGAGCTCTACTGGTGTCCTCTGGTCCCTCCTTGAAGTCTTCCCACAAGCTGCTCTTCTTGAGAGCATCTGCAGAGGGGAGGCAGACAGATGACCTGGGAGGGGCCGGGCCTGAGGACCAGAGGAGGGTAAGAGAGACTGAGGGCATGAGGAGTGAACTGTGGAAGTAGCTGAGGGCTAAGCAGATCTCGTCCCAGTGAAGCCCATGGGCTCGGCAGAGGTGGAGAGAGCGGAGGGTCTTTGTTCCCTGAGCCCGGAGGACTCTTTGTGCCCAGGCAACTTAGATGGCTGTGAATGACCCTGATATGTGAAGACAGATTTTAGGATTAGAGAGCAAAGCGCTAGTATACAAGGCCCCTGAGAATTAGTAATGTAAACCCCCCTCCCCCCCGTTTTAGTTACTTTTCTGTTGCTGGGACAAGGCACCAAGACCAAGGAAACTTGTTAAAGCTAGCATTTAATTGGTCTTACAGTTTCAGAGGGTTAGAGTCCACGGTGGCAGCAGGGACAGCTGAGAGCTCACATCTGGATCTGCAAGAAGGAGGCAGGGAGAGCACTGGGAGTGGCAGGCGATGCACAATTAATAAAAACTCAGGGTCAGAAGTTTGGGTTCAACCTGAAGACTTGAAAAGCAAAACAGCCAGCCACTGGCTCTTACCTCAACCTCAGTCTGAAATGGCGGTCCTGCCTTCAGGAATCTCAGAGTGAGACTGTGTCTGAGAGCTGTCTCACCCTGTTTTATATTCCTCTCTAGAACTGGGATTAAAGACATGTACCATCCGATTTCTATGGCAACTAGCGTGGCTACTGGGATTAAAAGTGTGTGTCATTGTGGCTGCTGGGGTTAAAGGTGTATGTTACCATGACCTGGCCTGTAAGGCTGACCAGTGGGACTGTTCTACTCTTAGATCTTCAGGCGGTCTTTATTTATTAAAATACAGTTGAAATGCCGCTACAGACGGGAGTCTTTTGAAACCTCACTCAGTGCTTCCAGTGACACACCTTCAACAAGATCACACCTCCTAATCCTTCTCAAACATTTCCACCAACTGGGGACCACGTATTCAGACATATGAACCTATGGAGGCCATTCTTACCCAGACCACCCCAGCATCCTTTCTGACTTCCTTCTTAGTTCTTTGCGTTTAGCTTAATTATACAGTTGAATTTCAGAAGGCTAAGAGATCAAATGGTCTTTTGTTCCCTCCCCTTCGGTGTTCCTTGATGATACAAATGGGAAAGGGGAACAAGGGGAGGAGTCTTCGTGGGGTGAGGGTTGGGAGGGTAGGGCAGAAGACAGAATGGGTAAGGGTAACTAACACTAGGGTGTCTGTAAAAGCTATACGGAAACCTGCTCTTTTATAATCTTTACACACACACACACACACACACACACACACACACACACACACAAAGGGTTTAATTGGAGTTCCCCTACACAGGGAATAATGCTCTTTCTGAAAGCCATAGGTTGCCAAATAAAACTATTGGTTCCAGATGTGAGGTATCTACCCCCCCCCCAATTAAATGTTGGCCAGAGGTGCCCTATTCCCACTCCCAAACAATGCAGGATGTCGTCATTGCTCTTGGTTGCCCATCAAAACATAGATAGTAAGAGCCTATTGCTAAAGACTCCACACACTTTGGCTGTAGGACATTATAAAAATCAAGTTGTACTAAGCAGGATGCTCCCCACTGCAGGCTGCTTTTCCGTTTGAGTGCCATTTGCCAAGATCTGTGTACTTTGAATCTCCAAACCCTGGCTCAGGATGGAGAAATAATGAGGGAAGGACAGACACACAGACTCACAGACAATGAGGTTAGGGGTGGGGCAGTCCTGATAGGAGCCACAGATGAGGAGCCACAGGTTGTGAACATCCAGGAGGAGGCTACAGTTGCTGGTCTGCACACACTGATCAGTCACCCACAAACACTCCTGAGGCGAAGCTTTGCCATTCCTCTCCTACCTGGGCCATATCAGCGGGAGCTGTGCCAAACTCTCCTGCGGTAGAATTGGTCTTGGTTCCTTGATACGCCCATGCCAAAACACACATTCGCTCGGGACTTCCTCTGCTTCCTTCAGTAGAGGGTGCTGTGTAGGCTGTTGAGGGTTGGGGTGGGTGTTTATCAATGGTCTTACCCAGCTGTGAATCCTGTGGGTTACAGTAAATGGTTGATTTGATGTGGTGAGATATATATCCATGGTCAATTGTAGCACAAATATTATGGGGGTAACACCTGCTTTCTGATTGGAGTTAAGGCCTATTCCCATAGAGCGTGTAAATATGGCCAAGAACCCCAGGTTGGGAAGTTCACAGGCCCTAGCCATGAACCTACTACTATAATTTTGCTAAGTGGACAGAGTATCATACTGCCCCTTAAATTTGTACCTCTGTACCCATAGATTAGGACGGCTCTCAGAATTCATTAGAGGAGTTTCTTTGTGCAGTGGAAGGTGGTGCAGAAAGCCCCAACCGGCCAAAGGGCAGAGAGTAAGTGTTAGTGGAGTGCTCGGCCATGAAGGGAGCGTCGTCTTCATCCTCTTACACCAGGGCTCAGGCACTGTCCTGAAGACGGTCAGGAGGACTGGAGTGGACCGGTGACTTCTGGGCCAGACAGGAGGCTGCACCTGGGGACTCAGAGCAGCCGCAGCTGCCTCCCCGAGATCAAGTCAGCCGACTGTCTAAGTGGTTTCTGGGAGGAGAGTCAGTTCTCTCAGGATGTGGTCACTGGGAGGCTGGCTACTCTTCAGTGCCTGAAACCCATGAATACATGGGCCGCTCAAATCGGCGTCCACGCATTGTTAGGAACGAGTCACAAAGTTGGGTAGATAGATTCGGGGACTAGGGAGGTGGGGGCGGACCCGAGGGGAGTTAGAGGGAGAAATGGGAGGTAAATATGACCAAAATACATTGTACATTGACTTTATCAATTAATATTATATTAAAATTAATATTACATTAATTAACAAGGATATTATATTACTATTATAATTTCATAATATAAATTGTTATAACAATAGTATATTAGTTTAATAGTAATATAATAAAAATTAATATTATATTTTTAAAAAGAGAGAAATAAAATGACAGTGGATCCTCAATAAACCTTAAAATTCCCGGTCTACTCTATCATGGTGCAGAGCATTTTATAGAAAGCAGTGCCATGCCGTGAAACACTGCTTTTGTTTATTTTCTTTGCTGTAACAAAATACTGAAGGCAGGGTATTTTATAAAGAGAAAAAAAATACATTTGGCTTGAAGTAGTTCTGGAGACTCAAGAGCATGGTCCTGGCATCTATTTGGCTCCAGTAAGGGCTAACGTGGCCACATTACAATGCAGAGGGGCATTATGGAGGGAGGGAGATGGGGAGGGGCTGAGAGGGTGGAAAAGGGAGGGGAAGGAAAGTAAGAAGTGGGAGAGAGGCGAGGGAACAGAAGAACTCTATCACGTGGGTGGGACTGAAGCCCGAGAGGCTTTGTTACACCCGACCCCACCGTATCCCCCTCCCCCGCCTGGGGGCTTGTCAGGGCTCATGAGAACTACATTAATTGCCTTTCCTCATGATGGTACATCGGGCCTCACCTCTTGGTTTCCGTCCAGTGAACCGAGGTGAACCTGCTGGGACATCATCTTGTCTGGCAACCAGATGGTTCCTGAGGGACCTCTGTTAGCTCAGCCTGACGCGGCCTGACCTTGCAACCTTGTCTCTGGACCTCTGGCCTTGTCCACAGAGAAGCTGTCCTGATCAGGGACCCGTCTCTGCAGTGCGGTGTACCTGATGAAGGGCCTGGAGCGGGTGTTAAGTGGGAGCCCCTGGTACTGTCATTTGGTGCCACCTGTCCCGTGTTGTCTCCAGAGCTGGGCTTTCACCGTTTGTGGCTGACCACTTGTCCGTCTGGGCTCCTTGTGTGTCTGTTTTCTCTAACAGTCCATCCATGGTCAGTGGATCCTGCTGTCAGCAGTGTGATACCAGGCATGGGAGTGAGCTAACCCATTTGCTTGATAACTTGGTTGCCTTGGATGGATGCCCGAAAGGCCTCATTAGCCCCCCACCCCCTAAGTAACAAGGTTCTGCCTACTGACCTCCCATGCTGCAGCCGTGGACATGGATGTTATCTTCCCTCCTAATTCACGGCCGTCCTCACCTCCAGCAATAACTCCTCTGCTCTCAGTCACATGCATGTGCGACGTCCCCATCTTCCTGGGTGTTCAGAACTAGCCCTCCCCTCGGCATGGGCATGCCTCTGCCTCTGACACTCCCCTTGGCTACATCTCCCCAGGCCCTTGACTGAATCCTCTCAGGTTCCCTTGAACCCGGGAGCAGCCTCCAGGAGGTGACTCCTTGTATCCCAGCCCCCTGGTCACTTTTCGGCTTTGATCTTGCCGGTTTCTCTGGACACTGTCAGTTAGCAGGCCTTAGTGGCTTTCTGTTGACGTTTCCCAAGTTCTGCCTCGTCCCACGTCTGTCCTGAGCCTCCTGCGGGTCTCCAGTGGTTTTAGCAGTCTCCTAGTCCTGCCCTCAAGCTGGCCCTGCCTTCTGTGTGTCCTGCTGTCACTGCTCTGAGCTGGCTCAGCCCTCCCCAGCTGTCCTTGCCCTCTGGGCTCTGGGCTTCCCCGCAGCTGCTTCCTCCCATGGGCTGTTATTTCCAAGTCATCCCGAGTGCCAGACTGTGGTACTGCCTATCTGATGGGAAATAATTAACAATTTTCAGAGGGGTGACCAGGCCACAAACCCTTGGGAGGGAGCCCAGAGTCCTCCTGCAAGCTTGCTCCCTTGCCTGCTTCACCCAGCCCTTTCTCCTCATGGCCGTGTTTCTACCTTACCTTCAGCCCTGCCGTGACACGTGGTTCTCCCGGGCAGCTGTTCCTGCTCTGTTCTTCCTTGCGGCCTGTAGGACACCTCCTATGTCAGTCAGTTTTCTCTCAGTGGCTTAGGTTGTATGCTCAGCTCGTTTGTCACACATGAATCTAGACGTTGCTGTGAAGGTGTTTTACAGCTGTGTTGACAACTGTGACCGATTGACTTTCTGCAAAGCCTGTGACCCTCAGTGACAGGGGAGGCCCTGTCAGGCCAACTGCAGGCCTTAGGAGTAAAGCTGAGGTCTCGTGTTGGGGGTGGGGGTGGGAAAAATGCGGTTTCAAGATGGCAGCACCGACCTTTGCTGAAAGGCCCAGCTGCTGGCCTGTCCTACAGAGTACTGGCCCAAGAGCCCCATAATTGTTTGAACTAGTTCCTTGTAAGACTCTGTGTCTGTCTGTCTGTCTGTCTGTCTGTCTCTGGAAAATCAAACACACACTCTTCAGGTGCTTGCCACATATGCTCCGTGGCACACATGGTCACACGTGCACACACAAACAAAATGTAACAAACAAACAAACATACTAAGGGAAAGAGTTCACTCCTTTTCTTTGTCTCTTTAGCCGTGGGAGAGCAGTGGCTCTTCCTTTTACTGCCCACCTTTGTGACACATAAGGACACAACCTGAGGTGCCATCTTGGCAATAGGTCCCGGATTTGCTGCTAACCTTGAACTTGGATTTCCTAACCTCTAGAATTTAAGAACACATTTCTCTTGTGTAATCTATCAACTATTCAGTCTCAGGCGTTTTGTTACATCGGTGGGAATGGACCAAATCAGACGAGTGCTCCTGAGTTTCCGGGTTCTTCTGATGGGCAGCTGCTGGACTAATGCCATGCTGTGAACTGCTTCTTGCTCTGTTGCCCATGGTTATTCCGGGCCTTGCCTCCCGAGTGGCCAGTCCATGGGTGTCTCCAGTTATTTCAAGTGGAAAATCAACCAGATGAGCCTGGAAAAGCCCACCCAGCTCAGTAGATAGTGTAGGGCAGGGGCAATCTGAGGGTCGTGCAGCCAACTCCGTGTCCCTCCTAGTGCAGCCTGTTGATCGCAGTGAAGACCCGAGGACTGTGCAGCCGACTCCCAGTGTCCTAGTGAAGTAAGTCTGTTGACCGCAGTGAAAATTCACTTCAGAAGGTTCTGCCTTGCTCCGGAGAACGTCTCACTTGTAAGGAAAGCCAAGACCTTCCTGGAATTTTCTCCTAAAGGCAGGGCACCTAACCTCTCCTGGGTGTTCTGGGACTGAAAAATCTTCGTGCTTTCTCCTTTTAGTTACGGACACCGCCCTAGCCCTCTGGCTGGCAGTTACTGGACACAGGTGGAAAATGGACACAGGGATGGCTTTGCAAAGGACTTGGAAATGGCAAGGAGATTCCTTTTATTTTGTCTTTTTTTAAAATGAAAAAGTCAAATGATTGACAAAATGTCCTCAATGAGCTGTCATACTTAGGGTCTACAAAAAAAAAAGAATAAAAAAGAGTATGCTTTGTAGATAAAATACAAGCTGTTCGAAAGATTTATGAGTCTAAAATCCTGCATAACCAGTCAGAATTCAAAGCAGCAGGAAGCCACTGTGATATTTTTAAAACAAGTATTTATAAAAGTAATTGGGTGCCCTTGATGTGGAATTAGGAGGGGACCTGGTAAGGAGACACGCTGAGCCTACAGAAGAGAGGTGGAGGGGTTTGGAGCAGAGGGAAGGGCACCCATTGGCAAGGGTAGCATTCTGGCATCGAGAGAGAGAGAGCAGGAAGGTTGGCATACAATACCTGCAGGCCTCGCACACTGGACAGGAAAGAAGGCCAAGGCTGCTGGCCCTGGCAAGGCACAGCTCCTGCAGATGGTGGGCACTACCCCGGTATCATAGCTGACTGCTGAACCCCCTGTTTAAACTCCGACCCTGTCTCCAACCGATTACATGCAAACAGGACAGAAAACACATGTTTCTGAGAACATTTTGGTTAAAATTAAAAATGTGGCAGTGACTGTGCCAATAACTTACTTGAGAATATCCGAACCAGATGCCGCTAGCCCATAATTCCGAGTAATTTGCCAAAATTATGTATTTACTTTAATCCTAGAGTTGAAGTTAAAATATGCATGGTTTTTGTTATTTATGATAAAAAACATCCATGGGATTTGAGCTAATGCTAGATAGAGCTGGCGAGAGTGGCTCACCCTCACCCCAGCGCACACAGCTGACCAGCGGCAGTCCCTGGGAAGCCCTGGAAAGTCGAGTTATCTGGTAAGCTAAGCAAGCTACGCTGGGCAGGACGTAACTTATGAAATGACAGCCATGGGCTGAGACGGGTGTCTACCGTGACAGAGTTTTAATTCCTGAGTGGCTCCTACTCATGGGTGCATTATCCTGTTTATGTGATGTCAAACATCTGGATGCAGATAGAAGAGGAATCCGGTTGGTTGTCTGGATTTCTCTCTCTGCAGAGAGGAGCAATCCAACAGTGAGGAGAGCTGCTCCGCAGAGGACCTCAGCCGCTGTGTTTAAACATTCTGCAGCTAGGCGGAGAAGCTCACTGCCAGGCAGAGCGTGTGGCTCTGAAGCCAGACTCCTTGCTGCTGGCTGCAAAATGGCTGTTATAATAACACCTACTGATCTCAGGAGTTAGTACAGGTACCTAGTGCTGTATATGCCATTCTTTTTGGTTCTCCATGGTGTTTGGAGCCAAGGGAAGGTTCTCCCAGTTAAACCCTTCCTCCTTTAGGCAAACAAGAGCATCAGTTGGTAAAGAAATGCTTTATTCTTTTATCTTTCTTGCGTCGGCGTACAAAAAAACCATAAAATTCTCTACTTTAAACACCTTCGAGGTGTGTGGTTTGATGGAAGTCAGCTCACATTGTCACAACACCCACCCCCACCCTGTCTGCATCAGAAAACGTAGTCTGAATAGGGATGTATCTCTGAATAACAAAAAAATCTGAGGAGTGGGTGCCTGGGCTGTCTGAGTCCAAATCACAACTCTGGACTCTCCCCCCTGAGTATCCTTTTAGAATTCCGGTCTGGCCTGGGCTAGCTCCATCCTACACAGGACCCCTCCAAACCAAAGCCTGGTCTCACGAGCTCCTGGTTCTCAAAAAACGACCTCCTTTGGCCTCAGGACGTGCATGGATGTCCATGGCTGAGGGGTGGAGGTCAGAAGTCGTGCCCGTCTTACTGGTGGGAAGAGCCTCCATTCCAGCCTGCTGTGCCATTCCACCAAGATGGATGCTTTTACTATATACAGTTCCGGGAGCACCAGGCACTGGAAAGTGTTCCGTGTTTCAGACACTTGCTTAGCGCGGGCCTTGTGTGAGAGATGTTTGCCACTCAAGGTGGGGCTGCTTGCGGGAGGCCTGGGTAGTCCTTCCTCTGTCCCTGGGACTGCCTCCCCTGGGATTCTGCTCTTCATCTCTTCACCTCTGACATGGAAAAGCGGGGGCACATGGGTTTCCGTAGGATAGATGAGGCCTAAGAGGTCGAGGATACAATTTTCCTCAGAAGTGTGGCGGGAGGTGGTCAGGGGATCGGTAGTCACTGTGGTAGCTGTTGTTGTCTCTGTTTACCTTTGGAAAACAAGCAGCCTAGTACTTGGTCCAGAGACACCAGGGATATGTCTGTCAAGCAATGACGTCAGTCCTCAGTGGCATTGGAGAGGGACAGTCTTTCTTTGACTCCAGTAACCAGCCCTGGCTGTTTCTGGTCTCCCACTGGCAGGGAAGGGACATCTTTGGATGCTTCGTAGACAGCACAAATACTCCCGTGACTTGCTGCTTCTTGTACCCTGTCCCATTGCCTTAGAAATGACTGTAGGACTTTCTGGCTTTCACACAATGACGAAGATCTCCATGGAGAGTGTCTCTGCAGCCGAGCTGCCTGTGGTGGAGAGTGTCTCTGCAGCCGAGCTGCCGGTGGAAAGGCTGCTTTGGAATGGGCCATTCCTTTGAACTGACTTCCAAGGTGATCCAACTCTTACGGTAAGGCGGTAACTCCCAGAGTCGCCCTAGGAATCATGAGATTTTTGCTCTGGTTTCTTTCAGTGCTTGCAATGTCTCTGAGATTGGTAGGGTGGACCAGGATGACTCCTGCTTGCTAAGTAGTTTCGATGGGGTTCGCTTTGGGGTACTTTGGTCTTTAGTAACTCTCTAAAAGAGAAATCCTCCCAGAAGGTTATACATGTAACCAATTGAAGGACAGGCTTGAAATCTGGTGGCCCTCATAGCAACATCAGCATCAGGCCAGCTCAAGAATGTGTGGGATGTCTTCCTGTGCCTGGCTTATTTCATTTAACATGGCATCCTTCTGGCTCATCTGAATTACCAGAAATGACAGGACGATTCCATTAATTTTTATGGCTGGGCAGTATTCCAACATCTCTGTGCTTTCTCCACCCATCCCTGTGTTGATAGACAGCAAGGTAAAGTCCACGTCTTGACACGGTTAGATTCTGTTGCAGCAGACACAAAGACACCTTCCTGCTCATAGGTAGGAGCTGAAAGGTTGGTTTCAGAAGCAAAGGGTGGAACTGTGGTTTGCTGGAAAGGGCCGAGGGGAAGGAAAACAGAGAGAGGTTGGTTAATGGGGACAAAATTACAATTTGGAGGAATATATTGTAGTGTCGTACAACATGGTAGGGCGGCTAGAGTTAGCCATACCTTACTGAATACTTCGACAGAGCTAGAAGAAAAGATACTGAATATTTCAGATATAAAGACACAATGTATTTGGGGAGACAGAGTGGTAATGACCCCAACTGGATGCCACACTTCACAGGAGTCAAGACATCATAGGATCCGTCATAAATATGTGAAATATGTTATTATCCCACCCTCTCTCCCTTTCCCAGGGAATAGAATCTAGGGCTTTGATGGGGGTGGTGATGGCGCAAGCCTTTAATCCCAGCACTCAGGAGGCAGAGGCAGGCAAGTCTCCGAGTTCAAGGCCAACCTGGTCTAGAGAGAGAGTTCTAGGACAGCCTACACAGAGAAACCTTGTCTCGAAAAACCCAAGCAAACAAACAAATAAAAAACAATCCAGGTTTTGCTTCGTGCACGCTAGGCCAGTACATCCCAGTCCTATGTGTCAGTTGCATGAAGACAGGAACATGTATGTGGGTTAAACCGGCAGGAGGAGAATTGGAGCTGCGGCCCCTCTTGGTGCCATGCTGGGCTCCTTTGCTACTGGCAGGCCGAGTGGCCACGCACACCCTGAGCATTTGTGCAGAGTGGGAATAAACAAGCTCTCTTCTCCGTTTGAGTCTCCAAGGAATGTGTGAAAGGCGAGTTGTCTGCCCAGCAGAGAACGGCCACTAACTGCGCCTCTGGCGATTGCAGGAGCCACAGCCTGACTTGCTGTCCGTTGGTCAACAAGTTGGACTGAGCCCTTCTGTCTGCGGGGCCCTGTGGGTGCACAGAGAGACAGAGGAGGGGACATTTGCTCCCTGGAGGCTGTTTATTTCCGATGAGGAATTCTGTTGGCAACAGAGTTGGTTTGCTGATGGGAAAACACAAGAGTGTTTGGGCATGGTTGGGGTAGTCAGGTTTCTTATGGGTGGGGCTGCCTCCCATGCTCGACCACTCCTGCTCACTCCTGCCCTGACACATGCACACACACATACGTGCATGTGAATACTCACAAGCATGCAATCATGCATCAACTCACATGCACATACATGTGGACACACATACCACGTGCTCCTTCTTCAAGCAGGCACATATAAACATTAGCATCGCAGTTAGTGATTCACCCTGGCTCCCCCCTCCTCTCCCCCCCCGCCCGCTGCCTCCTCCCGACGGACCTGTCACCTCCCCCATCTCTGCCTGGCTTCTGCCTTTGAGAAGAGAGGTCTCTTCTGTCTTCCTTTTGCTTTGACAACGAAAGCTGCTTCGTCCTCGTATTTCACCACTGGCCCAAAAGCTCTTGTATAGCTCTCTCAGGCAGTGCCAGTTTGTTCGTGAAGTCATTGGAGATGAGCTGTCTGGGTTCATGGGCCAACTCAGACAAGCAGTGGGGGTAGGGTGGGGTGGTGGTGGTCTGCAGTAAGTTGCTTTTTTTAAAAAAATTATTTTCTGTGTGGGGAGTGTTTTGCCTTCAGGTATGGCTGCAAACTGCTCGAGTGCCTGCGCCCAGGGAGGTCTGAAGAAAGTTTGCAAACGGTGACAAGATGTCATGTGGGTCCCATGGAAGAGCAGCCAGGGCTCTTAACCACTGGCTCATCTCTTTAGCCTCAAGTTACCTAACTCTTGGAGGCTTAATTTCTTTGGCTGTAAAATTTGAATCAACTCACCATAGAACGGGACTTGGGACCTAGCATCCTGTCAACATTGGTGCCTATTGATTGCCTGATGGCCTTGGCCGTTCTCTGAAGACTCTTGGTTCCCTTGGGCCTTCATCCTTTTACACTCTATTGCCCCTGTTTTGTGCCCAGGGACAAATCTTCCCTGTGTGTGCACCACTAGGCACTGCCCATAGAACTCTCTCCCAGCTGCTGGCTCAGTCTGTTTGGAAGCCATACTGCTCACCTTCTGGGACTTTCTACCTTGTAAGCTGGAATTGGGAGTCTTCCGAACTTGCAGCACGCGGTTCCTTAGCAACCACCATAAACATAGGCTTAGGCACAAAAATACCTTTGGTTGGAACTGCAAACATCCTAATTTCTTATAGCCCAGTGCCTTTTAAAAATTACCCTGATTTCCTGTGCTTATTTCAAATGCGATGCAAAAGTATCGAGGGTCCTTGGGGAGGAGAAAAACCAACCTGGCAGACCTGGGTGTGCGTGTTCCTAGTTTTAAGAATGAATTCATGCATATGTTAGCACAGAATGGGTGCTGGCCTGCGCATCCTTTTTCTATATGGCTTCCCAACTCCACTCAATTCCCCAAATCCGTTTATCCAGGATGTTTAAAAATGATTTGTGTGTGTGTGTGTGTATAGGTGGAGGCAAGAGGTACGCCAGGGGTCTTTCTTAATCACCCTCTGCCTTGTTTCTTTTGAGAGGGTCTCTGGACATGGGACTCGCTGAGTCAAACTGGCCGGCCTGCAAGCCCCAGGGCCATCTGCCTCTACTTTTCCAATGTTAGGACTCAAGAAACACGTCTGGCTTTTCATGTGGGTGCTGGCTCTTGTGCTTTTGAGGCAAGCACAAGTTACTAACTGAGACATCTCCACAGATTAAAAAAAATGATTTCTAAAAACTTTTTTTTATTGATTGTTTGTGGATTTCTCCTCATGCATCCCCATCCCTACCATTCACCTCCCCATCCCTTTGTATCCTCCCTCTGCCCTGCAACCTCCCTGCCCCCTCAATGAAATACAATTTAAAAGAAAAACAAAAAAAACCCTAAAACCTCAAATAAATCGACAAACCACCCCCAAACAAACAAACACCCCTCCCCCCAAAACAAAACAAAATAAATCAAAACTCTCAGGCGTGGAATCTGTAGTGCAGCCCAGTGAGTCACACAGTGTTTCCTTTAGTCCATACATCTTTACTTGGTGTTCGTTGCAATGAGTCGCTGGCCTGGTTCAAAGCCTCTGGCATCTGCTACCCTATTGGTAGTAGGCACTCACTAGGACTCCTCTTGGATATCTTGTTGCCTTGTGTCATGGGGATCCTGCAGTGTTGAATCTGCGGGTCCAGCTTCTTCACATGCTTCAACATTTCATAGTTGAGGTGGATGTTGGGGTGGGCTAACTCATGGCCCTGGTTCTGGGTCTGAGTGGTAGCTGGGTTTGTCAGCCCGCCAACTCTCCCTCATCGTCATCACCCAGGTGAGCCCATCAGCACTGCCCTGGCTAGCTCACCCGATGTAGCAGACAGCAAACAACAGGGCCAATTCTCTTGTTCTCACACCCTCAGGGACACCTCACCTGTGCCCCTCTCCTCCACCCACAGGGTCCGCTCTAGTGTGTGTATGAGATACCTGGGCTTGTGTGTGCGGTGAGAAAGGATGCCAGAATGTTATGGAAAAGCTGCTGGATTTCCTCTTGCAAGCAGAGGTGGCTTCAGACCCTGTGCAAAGGCCAGGGAATGGGTGGACAGTTTGCTGCCTTTGGCCTTTCTGGACACTTGCACAGTCAAGAGAACGTGAAGCCCTGGAAGCTTGGCCATGGGTGGAAGGACACCAGGCTTCCTGAAGTGGGTGGGCAAGGCCTGAACGTACAGGCTCCAGAGTCAACTCCCTGGGTATAGGTCTCATGCCTCGAGCTTGTAGCTTTGCTGCTGCAGAACTCTGTGTAGTGTTTTGTGTCGTCCTGTCAGAGAGCGCCTGGGGTTGTCAGCTTACAGAGAGAAGGAGTTTGGTTTGTTTGTTTCTAGAGAGAAGTTTCATTTCATCCAGAGGTTTCAAAGTTTCTGTGGTTGACTGCCGCTATGGGAGCCTGTGGTGGTCGACGTTCAGCTCATCGCTGTGGGGAGCATGTGAGGGAGTGCGCCTTGTGGGCAGGAA
Source organism: Myodes glareolus (assembly GCF_982192425.1). Classification (NCBI taxonomy): domain Eukaryota; kingdom Metazoa; phylum Chordata; class Mammalia; order Rodentia; family Cricetidae; genus Myodes; species Myodes glareolus. The sequence goes on from NC_142034.1 coordinate 92,383,116, forward strand.
GTAGAGAGAGGTGGAGGAGACTCAACTCCCAAAGCGACTTGGTAATCCTACATGTGTTCAAAGATCACAAGGCACCTCCTTCACGTAGGCTGCACCTGTAACCCTTCCGCCCCCGAAGTGCTACCCAAACTAGGGATTGTTGGGATGGATTTAGGCTAAGATGAAGTCAGAGGGCGTCACCTCTATGACGGCATCGGTGGTTTTATGAGAAAAGGAGAGTGCGCACGTCCTCTGTCTCACCCTGCCAGGAGGCAGCACAGACTACACTTTGTAGCCTCTGGGAACACAGGGAATTAATTTTACTCATAAATTCCTAGTCTCAAGGACTCTGTTGTCACAACACCAAAGACAGCGAGGGTGTCCAGGTGACCTGCTTTCTCCATGCCTTAGTTTCCTTCATTACAAAATGGAGATTGTAACGGTGTCTCTCTGATGATATGTCTACATTCATGTGCACGTTCAAGATAGGTAGAACTGTCTGTATGAAGTACAGAGTCACAGTAGAATCCTAGGGAGGACAGTGGCAACTGTCACCAGTGCCTCAGTGGCACAATATCCTGGCACAATATAGGGCATTGGGACAGCTGCCTCAGTGGCCCCAGACAGAAAGGCTTTTTGGCTTCTTTTGAAAGCTCCCTGGAGAGGTTCTAATGCTCACCAAGGTTGAGAGCCGCGGAGAAGCCTCTCTCCAGCCTGGCCTTTAATTGGCAGTGGGGTTCACCTGATACTGCTGTGAAGAAGTGGAGCCTGCCGCTCAGAGCAGTGTCCTGTGCTGTCTCTGGGCCTCTTCGGGTGCCAGAGTTCTGTCAGGAGCTCAGGCAAACAACAGATACTGGCATTTGATACTTGCAGATTAAAATATTAGTGTATGAACTTTCGCTTGCATGTCTGTCTGTGCACCATGTACACGCCTGGGGCCTGTGGAGGTCAGAAGAGGGCACCAGATCCCCTGGAGATGGAGTTGCAGATGGTTTTGAGCCTCCATGTGGGTGCTGGGAATTGAACTGAGTTCTCTGCAAGTTCTCTTAACCACTGAGCTGTTCTCCAGCACTGACATCTGGAGGCTTCATTCAGGGGTCTGCTATGGGCCTCGGGAATCCAGGCTTTTATTTTTCATCTTTTTCTTTTCTGTCTTATTTTTTACAGAGCTGGGGCTGAACCTTGTATTTACTATCCAAGCATTCTGGTGCCTCTTTATATTCCTAGCCTCTGCTTTTAAAGTTTGGAAAAAAATTTAATGGGCATTCAACTGTACATGTTTATGGGCACAGTGTGGTGTACACATATGGGGTGCACTGCCCCTCAGATCATGGTAGCTGCATACACAACACTTTAAATGTTCTCCATATCAACACAAAAGTGTTTAGCACACTGGCCATCTGGCAGCTATTCTGAGAGATCCAATTACTTGTTGTCAAGTTTGGTTAGTTACTCTGCCGTGAGACCGGACAGTAGAAGTGTCCTCCTCTCGGCCTGTACCCCGTACGCCTTAACCACCCTCTCGGCCCCTCTTCCCAGGCTCTGCTAACCACAGTTCTATTCCTCTGCTATGACATCAGCTTTGTTTGAGCTTCCACACATGAATGAGATCATGCGGTGTCAGCCTTTCTGGGCCTGACTTTCTTCACTTAGCATAATGTCCTCCGGTTCCAGCCGTATTGCCGCAAATGACAGGATGTTAGAAATCTAGAAATTTCGAGAGTTCCCAGGACAGCAGATAGAGCAGCCACTGCCAGTTACAGCTCCTTCCATCTCTCAGAGCCTCAGTTTCCTTAGCTGTAAGATGGGGATATGGTGGCGCAAGCCTCCAACCCCAGCACAGGACAGGCTGAGGCAGTAGGATTGCCTGCCACAAGTTCAAGGTTAGCCTAGGCTACATAGTGGGACTTTATCTCCTCCAAACCAAAGAACATCACCACCACCAACAACCAAAAAATGAACCAAGCTGGGGTTGCAATGGATCATAATGGTGTATCTTTCTGTTGTGAGATCTTGGTAGATTATAGGTGAGGCCTCTGTCTTATGCAGAGCTGTTGGGACTGCAGAGTTAACAAGATGGACATGGGACCAGCACTAGCGGGTAGCCCAGCAACCTCACACCGACTTTCTCAGGCTGGCAGTTTGTCTTGGCCGCACCAGGTGGGCCTGGGGTCCACTTGGCCATGACTTGACCAGCCATCTTCAGGTCCCAGCAGGAGTGGGCAAACTTGGCCGAGTGGCCTGAGATCCCTCCCAGGGAGTATTTCTCTAGTGTCTGAGTTTCTTTTGCTGCTGCAGTGATGAGAATGGAGTGTTTTAGAACTACTATGACCATCTCACGGCTGTGTAGCTTAGAGGTCCAACATGGGTTTGCTTGGGCTAAAATCAAGGTGCTGGAGGCTGAATTCTTTTTGGGGTCTCTGAAGGGGATGCTTTTCATGGGGAGCCTTTTCCTCTTCTACTTCTTATTTATTTATTTATTTATTAAAAATTTCCACCTCCTCTCATTTCTCTCCCACTCCCCCCACTTCCCCTTCTCCCTCCCTCTCCAGTCCTAAGAGAAGTCAGGGTGCCCTGCCCTGAAGGAAGTCCAAGGCTCTACCCCCTTCATCCAGGTCTAGTAAAGTGTGCATCCCAATAGACTAGGCTCCTAAAAAGCCAGTCCATGCAGTAGAATCAAAACCCAGTGCCATTATCGTTGACTTCTCAGTCAGCCTTCATTGCCAGCAATGTTCAGAGTGTCCATTTTGATCACACGCTCCATCACTCCAAGTCCAGCTGGCCTTGGTGAGCTCCCATTAGATCAGTCACATCGTCTCAGTGGGTGGATGCACCCCTCACGGTCCTGACTTCCTTGCTCATGTTCTCCCTCCTTCTGCTCTTCATCTGGACCTTGGAAGCTCAGTCCAGTGCTCCAGTGTGGGTCTCTGTCTCTATCTCCATCCATTGCCGGATGAAGGTTCTATGGTGATATGCAAGATATTCATCAGTGTGGCTATGGGAGAAGGCCAGTTCAGGCACCCTCTCCTCTGCTGCCCAAGGACCTAGCTGGGAATATCCCCTTGGACACCTGGGAACCCCTCTAGAGCCAAGTCTCTTGCCAACCCTAAAATGGTTCCCTTAATTAAGATATCTTCTTCTCTGTTCCCATATCTGCCCTTTCTCCATCTCAACTATCCCATGCCCCCAAGCTCTCCCCAATCCTCCCCTTCTCCCTTCTCTCTACCCATCTCCCCACCCCACTCCCACCCCCGTGCTCCCAACTTTTGCACAGCAATCTTGTCTACTTCCAATATCCAGGAGGATAAATATATGTTTTTCTTTGGGTTCACCTTCTTATTTAGCTTCTCTAGGATCACGAACTATAGGCTCAATGTCCTTTGTTTATGGCTAGAATCCATTAATGAGTGAGTACATACCATATTAATCTTTTTGGGTCTGGGTTATTTCATTCAGTAAAGTGTTTTCTATTTCCATCCATTTGCATGCAAAATTCAAGATGTCATTGTTTTTTTTACCACTGAGTAGAACTCTAATGTGTGTATGTGTCACACCTTCTTTATCCATTCTTCCATTGAGGGACATCTAGGTTGTTTCCAGGTTCTGGCTATTACAAATAGTGCTGCTATGAACATAGTTGAACAAATGCTTTTGTAGTATGATTGGGCATCTCTTGGGTATATTCCCAAGAGTGGAATTGCTGGATCCTGAGGTAGGTTGACTCCCAGTTTCCTGAGAAACCACCACACTGATTTCCAAAGTGGTTGCACAAGTTTGCATTCACACCAGCAATGGATGAGTGTTCTCCTTACTCCACATCCTCTCCAGCATAGGCTATCATTGGTGTTTTTTATTTTAGCCATTCTTACAGGTGTAAGATGGTATTTCAAATTGTTTTGATTTGCATTTCTCTGATTGCTAAGGAAGTTGAACATGGCCTTAAGTATCTTTTGGTCATTTGAACTTCTGTTGAAAATTCTGTTCAGTTCAGTACCCCAGTTTTTAATTGGGTTATTCAGAATTTTAATGTCTAGTTTCTTGAGTTCTTTATATATTTTGGAGATCAGGCCTTTGTCTGATGTGGTGTTGGTAAAGATCTTTTCCCATTCAGTAGGTTGCCATTTTGTCTTAATGACAGTGTCCTTTGCTTTCAGGAGGTCCCATTTATTCATTGTTGCTCTTATTGTCTGTGCTACTGGGTTATATGTAGGAAGAGGTATCCTGTGCCCATGTGCTGCAGACTACTTCCCACTTTCTCTTCTATCAGGTTCAGTGTGGTCAGATTTATGTTGAGATCTTTAATCTATTTAGACTTGAGTTTTGTGCATGGTGATAGATATGGATCTATTTTCATTCTTCTACAGGTTGACATTCAGTTATGCCAGCACCATTTGTCAAAGATGCTTTCTTTCTTTCATTGTATAATTTTAGCTCCTTTGTTGAAAATCAGGTGTCCATAGGTTTGTGGAGTAATATCCGGGTCTTCGATTCGATTTCATTGGTCAACATCTCTGTTTTTATGCCAATGAAAACAGCTGTTTTCATTACTTTAGCTCTGTAATAAAGTTTGAAGTCAGGCATGGTAATGCCTCTGGAAGTACTTTTATTGTATAGGATTGTTTTAGCTACCTGGGTTTTTTGTTTTTCCATATAAAGTTGATTATTGTTCTCTCAAGGTCTGTGAAGAATTTTGTTGGGATTTTGTTGGGGATTGCATTGAATGTCCTCTTCTACTTCTAAGGCCCTGTGGATTCTATTGAGCCCTTGGGGTGAGGTACCACTCGCCCTGTTTGCTGCTTAGCTGCCTTAACTTCACCCACACCCAAGGGTGCTAGTCCACAGGTGCTGAAGGTGAAGGACACACACCTCTTTGGGGACTGAAGTAGTCTCTAGAACCTTCACTGTTCTGAACCTCAGTGAAGAGCTTGTAGCCAAGATCGCTACACAGATGGCAGGACCAGGACCCTTGCTCGTCAGACAAACGCCTGCTGCTGAATTACACCCCAACTTTGCTCTTATGTCTTTGCTAATATATGTCTGCCGGGATACTCCTTCTATGAGGCTGCTTGTCTTTCTTCTGACATTCTTTCCAGTTGTTTCACAGCCAAAAAAGTCCCCGCCATCCTTCTCTGACATGCCAAGCAATGACATTTAGAACCCTGGTTTCCTTGAAACCTCCATGTCTGTCCTTGTCCTGCCTAAGATGCGTATTCTCAATCAGTTGTGTAAAATGGACGTTGTGGTGCAAGCCTGTCATCCCAGCACTTGGGAGGCTGAGGCAGGAGAACCACAAATTTGAGACTATTCAAGGCTTCCTACCAAGCCCTTGTCTTAAAAACAATTGACTGAGGTTTGTGATGTATTTTGTTGCCGTAATCAAATGCATATAGATAATAGTTGTGACGATGTCTCAATTCTGAGGAAATACTTTAGTGCTCAGACCTAACAGTTTGGGAATTAAAAAGCAAATCAGAACTTTAATTTTCAAATAGTTTTTTTAAAATATAGAATTATGATACTAAGAATTGTGTACTGGGATGGAGAGGCAGCTCAGTGGTTAAGAACATTCGTGATAGCCGGGCGGTGGTGGTGCACGCCTTTAATCTCACTCGGGAGGTAGAGGAAGGTGGATCTCTGTGAGTTTGAGGCCAGCCTGGTCTACGGAGCAAGTTCCAGCACAGGCTCCAAAACTACACAGAGAAACCCTGTTTAGCAAAGCAAAGCAAAGCAAAGCAAAACAACAAACAACAACAAACAAAAGAAAAGAAAGAGAAAAAAGAACATGTGCGGTGTGTAGCAGAGGATGCAAGTTTGGGTTCCAGCACCCAGCTAGGCGGCTCACAGTCACCCAGAGCTTATACCATCTTACACCATCTCCTCTATCAAGTGGTTAACCTGCATCCACATACACAGCCACCCCCATCGTGCATACATAATTTTGTTTTTGATTTTTCCAGACAGGGTTTCTCTGTGTAGCCCTTGTTGTCCTGGAACTAGATCTGTAGCCTACACTGGCCTCAAACCCACAGAGATCTGCCTGCCTCTGCCTCCCGAGTGCTGGGATTAAAGGCGTGCGCCACCACCTTACTATGTACACGTATGTTAGAGTGATCAAAATAATTCTTAAGAATTGTATAAAGCCTTGTGATTTTATAAGATGTTTCCTAACATAAAATTATATCAGAACGAATTCATTTGGTTTTAGTTAGGAAAAAAAAATATCATTTTTTCTGAGTCATAAAGTTTTTTATGTATATATTAAAAATAGCTGATGGTGGATATGAAATTGCTATGCTATTAGAGTTTATTTGGGAAATCGAGAAGGGCGATGTGAGTTTTATTTATCAAATGTCAGCGTTTACAGTTCAGTGTGAATGGCATCCTTTGTGCAATTTAAAGTATGTAAAATGTCAACCAGAAATCTGTGGGGTCCACGAAGTCTATCAGAATTTGTTTAGGGGTTGATGTCAGCTAAAACTGCAGATAATGGTATCTTGTGCACAGCAGGTGCCCAAAGATGCTTGCAAAACATCCCATGGGAATGAGCTAAAGCAGCCATGGGAAGCTTATAGGTAAGGGTTTGCTAATGAGAGCCTGGAGGATTCTTTAATGTGCTCTTGACCACCCCTGAGCCTCTTGGGGATTCTGGGAGTCTAAGACATCATTTTCACCACCCCCTTTTAGACTAGGAAGTTGGGGATTGATCTAGGGCAACAAATATGACCTTTTGGTCTTTGCCAACTCTTGGAAGACTAGAACTGAGGAAGGGAATAGAGTTCAGTTGTCTGCTCATCCATTCATCCACCTATCCACTCACGCACCCCTGCATTCACCTATCCATCTAACAATTCATTTCCACAGACTGCTAGGGCCTTGGCTGTGTGCTTGACGTGGAGGTTGAACCTCCTCCTGCGTGAGTGACTCAGTCTCCATTTCCCGAGGGATTGCAGTCTGTGGAGAACTGCCAACCTCGTGGTCCTTCCTGGTTTCACCTCGAGACGCCATGTGCTTCCCTCCATTCGTTTTAGGATTGCATCTCACTGATGGAATATGTGTCTGGTGAAAGGGGGCTTTGCTGCCCACGCCAGTCACGATGTGGAGCAGGATCCATGATGTGGCGGCTGCTCCACGCCTTCTCAGGCCCCGCTGACCACTCCACGCCACCATTCACTTGAGTTCCCAGCTGCCTTAGCCTGCGGATTCCACATTCAAAGGAGGGAGTCCATTTCTAGCACTGATGACGAGATTAGGAAACAATGTCTCCAACCACTCATGATGGATGTTAGCAAAGCTTTGCTTCTGATTCCCCCTCCCCCCTTCAGTCCTTAGAACTGAACCCAGGGCCTTACCGATGTTAGGACACACTCTACTGCTGGGCTACATTGCCATCCCACCAAAGCTTAATTAAGGCTAGTTTTGGCTTAGGAACTTTGTAGATGGTGCAGGAAGATAATGTATCCTAAAGTAAGGATACAGAGTCTGGGGCAGGCTTCCTTTGTCAGCATCTGTGTTCAAAGTGGTTCCTTCCACGTCTTAGGGGATGAGAAAATGGGAAAGAGGTGTTTCTGACTACTGAAATTCATCATTAAAGCAATAAAATTCTCTGGGTGAAAAGAAGTAAGACATAAAATTGTGTTTCTGTTCCCGTCTCTCTCCCATCCTTCTGACAGATAGATGTGGGTGAATGCGAATCACCGAGAAGGGTGCAGGCTCTGTCCTGGGTCTCTCAGGCTTCTTCGTATGCATGCCTCTGCTGAGGGGACTGTGTGGGCAGATGTGGCCACACTGCAGAGGGGACAGTGGAAAGTGTTCTGGGGGCAGAGAAGAGCCTTGGAGAACAGACCCAAGAAGCAGCCGTGGGCAAGTGGAGAACCTTATTTTAAGAGTTGGGGAGACTTTTTCTGGGGAGTTAGCCAAGGCTAGGCATGAGGGGTTGCTGTGAAGGGAGGGATCTGTATGTGGGAAAGGAGGTGGAGAAGGAGAGCAGTGGGGAAGGAGGCTGATCGAGAGTTAGACTCTGCCAGCGTACCAGGGCTGGGGCTGGTGAAGATGCCTTGGCTTAGCTTTTGTCTCCCCATGTCATTCCCTAAAATGCAAAGCTCAGGCTGCTGTAAGGAAGCAGCATAGCCCAACTGCTTGGGCTACAGCAGTCTGAGGCTTTCTGGCTCTGGAGCTGGGAGCCCAGATGCCAAATAGTTTGCTTCTAAGGACTGGCCTCTTTCTTTGACTTCTAGATGACCACCTTCCAGCCTGGGTAGCATCCTCACTGTACACAGATGCTGTGGTCTGGGTTTGGGATGCCCCCCCCTCAGATCAAATACCCATGTGCTAAAGGCTTGGTCCCTCGCTTGATACCATTAGGAGGTGATGGAGGCTTTAATAGGTGGGGCCTCGTGGGAAGATGGCAGTCATTGCATGCATGCCTTTGCAGGGGTTTGTGGAATCTTCTACTCTTTCTTTTGCAGCAGCTTTGAGCTGAACAGGCTTCCTTCCTCATGCATTCCTGCAGCGATCTGTTGTTTAGCCACAGGTCCAAAGCTACAGGGCTTGTCAGTCATGGACTGAAATTTGCTAAACCTTTCTGTTTATAAGCTGATTGTCACAGGTATTTTGTCACAGTGATTGAAAGACAACACGACATTCTTAAAACCACGTTTCCTTCCACAGGCTGATTGGATTAGGGACCTACTCTATTCTGCTATGACCTCACGTTACCCTAAATAATAACATCGGCAGCAACCGTTTCTCCAAAAAAGTATTGGAGTTAGGGCATCACTATGTAAACTTTTGAGGGGACAGTAATTTAACCCACAATATAGATAGAAAAAATACTGAATTACTAGTGATCTGGCTTGAATTTGTGTTGCATGTGTTTTTACCAAGTATTATCTTGATAAATGATAAAAGTCTATGCATTTTCTATAGCTAAAATCACAGTGAGAGTAATGTGTCTTTTGACAAATCTTCAAGGTGAATCGTAAACTTAGAGTGTTTTCTTGTGTTTGTGACAGAGTCTTGCTATGTAGCCCAGGGTGACCTTGGACTCATGATCCTTCTGCCTCAGTCTCTGGAGCCCTGGAATGGCAGGTGTATGCCACGCCTAGCTCAATCATCCTTGCACTTGAGGTAAAATTCCTCTCTTTCTTGTGGCTTCCAAGGCCTTTAAGAGCAGCATCTATAATCCCCCACATACGTCAGGCATTTTATTCATTCTGTTCTGGCTGTCTGACTTTTCCCATTAGTGGAGAACTATTTACTCGGCTCAGACAGCGCACAGGCTGTGTCCTTGGTCATTAACGCTCTTTCTCCCCAAACCTAGTCCCTCCTACTTTGCCTCAGGTGTGTCTCCTCCGCCTTCAGATTGAGCTTAACTCTTACCACTCGGAGCCACCACCCCATGTAAAACATGTTACTGTATTATGATCTCTTATCGGGTGAAGGGATGAGACTCCAGCTAAGTCATAGAGAGAGTCTATAGGTTTAATTAAGGATCTTATGATGAGCTCGCCCTGGATTATCTGGATTCTTGAGCACAATGACACTTGTCATTATAGGGGAAAAACAACATGGAGAGAAGAGGAGAGGTCACATGAAGATGATGCAGAGATTTGAGTAAAGTGGCCACCAACCAGGGAATGCTCAGAGATATTAGAAGCAGGAAGAGAAGAGTTTCTATCAGACTGGTGTGTGGGGGACATTGTCCTGCTGACACCTTGGTTTTGGAATTCTGGCCTTCAGAGCTGCGAGAATAACACATTCCTGTTGTTTTAAGTGATGCTGGTTCCCAACGCAGGCGAGTTTGTGGCAGCAATCACAGCACACTGGTACATACAGCATCCTGTTCTTCCCCTTCATGCATCTTACAGTCTTCCAATGCCTGTTCCAGCTCCTTGAACCCCTGCCAAATGGCCAGGATCTACCCTTCCCATTCCTGGTTGTATCAGCAGATACTGAATAGCTTTTGCTGAGTGAAAGAAAGTCAATAGTACATCTCCTTGCTCAGACCTCAAAGCATCGTTCAGGGAATCCTTAGGTAGAGGGGCTCTAGGTGGTCAAAGGGAATTTCTCAAGAGTCAGGCACCACCTGCAGGCCTTTGAAATGGTCTGGTCCCTCTGCTGTTGAGCTCTATATTTATGGAAAGGGAGGTATTTGTGGTTCTGCATCTTGTAGTGTAAACAGTTTCCTCTGCAATAAACCTTTATCGTGGAGGGAAACTGATTGAGGTGCAGGGTGTTCCAGAAGGAAGTGAAACATTCCATCCTGCAGGGACACTCTCTAAACTCAAGACATCAATAACTCAGAAGCTTCAGGAAGTCCCTGAAACTGACCAGATTCATTAGCCCCCTCCCATTCTCAAGCTTAGATAACTATTGAGGCCTTCTGACACATTCTCTGGCCAGACTAGCTGCCCAGAAGAGGACTTAGACCAACTGAGATGCCTGGAAAGACACTCTTCAACATACCGAATGCCCTGTGGGTTGTGCCATGTGCTGCAGGGTTGCGGTGAGCTATCACCCATGACCGGGTGTGCCTTTGGTGGTGCAGCCATCTTTGGATCACTTCTGCTCCTGGGATTAACCCCTCACCCACATTTCTATAAGTGACCCCGGTAAAACTCACTGGTTCACAAATGGGGTGGTGTCTCTACTTTGGCTGTTGTTAGTCCCCTGTCTGAGGTGAGCAGATGATTGTTCATGTTTTCACAAGAGAAGTGCCAAACAACAGGTCCTTTTCTAAATGGTCCTGGGTGCTGACCAGGAGTCTCACAGGGGCATGGAGGCCTAGCGCAGGAGGTCCTGGGGTTCAGTGGATTCAAAGCCAAAGAAAACACATTCTTTGAAAAGAAGGGTGATTGCTCAAGGCTTTGTCTGATGTTAAGGCAGAGGGGATGGGCCATTTGAATTGGCTTAGTATTCATGATAATAGACGGTTCAGGACTCAATAACAGGGTATGGTTCTATTGAGGGATTCCACTGAGCTCATAGACCGCGGGAGTGTGGCTCGTCAGCAGAATGCAGGGGTTAGGTTACCACACAGCTTGTCAGTGAGGACCACTGCTGATCACTCCTGAGAAAGGAGTCCCACAGGGCTCCTCAGACCCGTGTGCCTAGAAAATCAAAGCCGAAAGAGAGGTGCTAAATTTAGCTGGCGAATGAGCGTATGTCTGTAGCCCAAAGTAGACCCAGGCTACAGTGAAGAGGGTTCATTTTGTTGTATTGGTTAAAGAAATTTATACACAAACCATCTCAGAGATGCTACAAAGAAGCAAGCGGGTCACACAGTTGTCACCTGGAGTCATCACGGTAAGGGTGAAAGGGGGCATGGCTCGGCACGAGGTAATAGGGACTAGTGAGTACTATGGCCACTTGAAAGTGCTTTTCGTGGCCATACCCTGAGTTTGTCAATTAGAAGACGCTACCGTCAGTGCACAAACTTGCTTTACCTGCTTAACATTTGACTAGACTAAAGATTCATAAGCAAAGGCCTTGGATCAAAGTCCTGTCAGCCTCCCATTTCCATAAAGTTTTATTGGAATGCAGCCACAGTCATTTATTGAAGTACTATCTGTAACTCCATTTGAGTCACAAAATGGCAGGTGCGTTAGTCAGATTTCCACTACTGTAACAAAATACCTGAGATGATCAACTTACAAAGAGAAAAAAAAGTTACTTTGGCTCAGTTTTAAGGTTCCACTTCCTGGGCAGTTGGTTTGTTCTTTCTGGGCCTGTGGTGCGATAGGATATCACGCCACAGTGTGTGGTGGAGGAAAACTGCTCGCTTTATGACCAAGGAACAAAAGAAAAAAAGAAGAAGGGCTAGCGGTCACCTTCACTCGCCCAATGACCTAAAGACCTCCCACTAGGCCTTGCCTCTTAAAGTGTCTACCCCTACTTATTGACTCTAAGCGGGGACCAGGTTTGCAGCATGTGGGCCCATGTGTGTGTGGGAATAATTCAGATCCAATTGGCAGCAATCAAACTGAGCAGGTGTGGAGAGGACAAACAGCCCTCAGAGCTGGACATGGTGATTGTCTTCCTGAAAACGCTGGGCTTCTAGAAGGCAAGGGACATCCTCTAAACTCAGCTGGCATTTGTGTACTTTGTGAAGGTGTTTCTTTCTTGGACGGCACAGTGACAGCTGTAACCTTTTGGAGTCTCGGAGGATGGTGGTGGTGTGTGTTAGCCAGCCTGGGTTCTACTGTTTCCATGAGTTCTGTAGTTTGGGCACAGGCCTGTGATTGTCGTGTGGCATGGAGGATTTTGAACTCTAGAAGGCCTTTGTCTGAAGGCCGTTGATACCTTAAATCCTTGAAGTAAAGCCACTTAAGACAGGAGTGTCTTATCAAATTTAAAACAAACACAGAACTCATAAACAGCAATACAAAAATCCCCCAACTGTTCAACGGTACCTTCAATAAGTGGAACTAACTTACTCATTGTAATTACACTTACAAAGCATAGAACAATAAAAACTTTAAGAACATGGAAAAAAATCACATTCTTATGAGTGGATAAAGGACATAAACAGGTATTTCATAGAAGAGAAGGTGCAAGAAGGCAGCTTGTGGGTTCCTGCTTGGTAGGTGTCATGGGGATCAGGGAAGTTCGAGTCAAAGCTAACACTTGCCGTCCACTTAGCTGCAAGCAAATCTTCCTTCTGTGTAACTAGATTTAGGTTATAAATGCAATGGAAGCGTAGACGGTGTGCTTGAACGTTGTTTGCGTTTGCGTAATCCCTCACCCAAAATTTACTTGGTCGTCTGTCCCCAGAATCTTATTGTAAAAAGAATCAAATTCTGATGCTGGAATTTTGCCTCTCCTCCTTCTTATATTTATTCATTTCTATTTTATATGTGAGTGTTTTGTCTACATGCATCACATACATCATGTCTGCGCATGCATGCACATTCATCATGTCTGTTCATACGTGTGCATTCATCATGTCTGTGCTTGGTGTCTGAGGAGGTGAGAAAAACCATCAGATCCCCTGAAACTGGAGTTACTGGTAGTTCTGAGTCAACATGTAGTTCTGGGAATTGTACCCAGGTCCTCTGTAAGAGCAGCCATTGCTCTAATTGCTCAGCCATCTCCCCAGCCCCTGGAATACATCTTGCTCGAAGTTCTTTCTGATGGACTCCTCATGCAATTTCCTTTTAAGCTGTCAGTTGACTGCAGGGCCAAAGTTTTCCCTGCTGCAGGCTGTGCATTTGGTTAAGAGGCTCTCCACACACACCCTCATGACTTCTGGCAGCCATGGTACTGGCGTCCGTGTTTCTGCGCATCGGATTGGCAGAGCATTGTGGACTTCTTGCAGCTACAGTGTGCTTTGACCACGAGTTTGTCTTAGACTTGCTGAGGCCGGGAACAGAAGACTGGCAGCTGGGATGGCCCAGAGTTGCCTCTGTTTCTCCCGTAAGTTGCTGCACCAGGCTCTGCCCTACTTCAGGCTTCTCCAGATTGTGTATAACGGTGGTTTTCCAGGTGGTGCCCTGCCCTGGGACACTCAGTTTTACGAGCAGCCTTGGACTCTATTTCAAGGGTAGAGGGTGACTGCCGCTCCCAGGTGGACCTAGAAACGGCTCCCTCTGTCAGGCTCCATTATCCAGCACAGACTGATCAATGATTTATTTCTGGGACGAGAAATGGAGCCAGCTTATAAGTTTATTGGGGTGAGTTGAAACTGTGAGGCACAAGGGTACATTAAAATTGTATCAGGAAGGTAGGTCCAAGAGCTGGTAACCCTATACACCCAGACCCCGCAAAGTAATAGACACTTAACCCTATGATGGCACGGCCCCACATCAACCTATCGTGGTAGACACTGATACTGGGTGTGTGTGTGTGTCAAGGACCAAGGTCTCTTCCACTATTCCTGAAGGTGTGACATGGCTCAGCACCCCTGTGGCCCATGGACGCAGCCTGCTTGATTGCCTGCCTACTCATGTTTGTGCCTCTGAACCTGCTGTCTCCTGCTCCTGGCGTCTTTCCTGCCTCTGGCCTGTTTAACCTTCCACCCCACTGCTGAACTCTGCAGCATCACCCTCCAGCCTAACTGCGGTGGTCCAGGAGCTGCTCTGGTCTGGATCGTTCCCTTATCCTTACAGCCTCTTCCAAAACTTCTGGAACTCTGCTGCAGGCCTCCTTCATTCATTCATACTCATTCTCTGATTCCCATATGCATATGGATGTACGGGTATATTAACTGTGATATGATAGTTGATATTAGTCACTAGGATGGGAATGAAAGAAGCTGTATTTGCCTAGGCCAGGTTTCTAAGGGAGGTGGGCCATATAGTGGATGGTTGTCACGGAAACTCCTGAACCCTGTGAACTCACAGGGTTCATTAAATTGTGGCAATGTGGAAAGACGAACGTGTTCAGCTATGTTTCTGGATAGTATGCTTACTACACAAGTCTACTTTCCTTTCTGGCAAAAACCCTGGGTTTTTGGAGGAAAGTCGGTCAGGTTCTCAGATCGAATGTCTTGACTGAGGCCACGCCACCTCCCAGAACTCACATCTCTACCATACTGATAAAATAAATCCCTGGTCATCAGTAAAATAAATCCCTGGCCATCAAAGGCCTTCCTATTGCTTATTATGATTTATTTATTTTTGATTCAGATGCACCCTAACCAGGCAGCTGTGCTAGCTTACTTAAGTGTCTATAACTTATTACCTTAAGACGTGCTTTAATAGAGTGCCAATTTTGTTTCTCTAGGTTAGAAACCCTACACGAATCTCACAGGATTGAAACTGAGGTGTCAGCGAGGTTATGCACCTCTCTGAGGCTCCAGGGGACAGCCTGCTTCCTTGAGGTTTTCAGGGTCTAGAAACAGCTTGGCTTCTGGGCATTTTCCTGAATTGTCAAGGCCAGCACATTGGGGGAATCAGTTCTGGTGAACATCGTGTTATTCAGGTCCCATTTTCTGTCAGCCTCTTCCGCTCTTGTGATTGCAAGAGTCTTCTCGGATAGCCCAGGGCCCCCTAGTCTAATGTCAGCTATCCATCAATCGAAATCCCCCCGTGCTTGCTCAAGAAGGGAAAGCCCTGGGTTTGCACAGCAGTGCCCTCACCAGACATGGAGCCTATCATGTAGGAAGGCACACAGGGCAGACACATTGCTGAGTGCGCATTTCTGAGCATGCTCAGAGTTCAGAGTCATTAAGCACATGTTCCGAAAGGACAGAGAGTAGACACAGATACTTCTGTGTAGATCAGTTACTATCAGAGTGACCACAATTTTCATAGGTGCTCAGGTCTCCTAAAAGAGTCTGTTTCCTTCTAGGTCTCCAAAGAGTGTTATCAGAAACAACCACTATGGCAGCATGTCAACAGTCTCTAAAAGGGGCAACAGCCTCCCCCGCCCCAATACATGTAGGAGTTTGCCACTAAAGGTGCCTGTCCTGCTCAGTGCCTAGCAATTCCATTCTGTTACTTCCTTTTTTTTTTTTTTTTGTCTTTTTGAAGGTTTTGCTACATGACTCAGGCTGGCCTTGAACTCATGATCCTCTTGCCTCAGCCTCTCAAGAGATGGGATTATAGGAGTTCACCGCAGTACTCAGCTATTCCGTGGCTTTAACGGAGTGGCTGGAGGGATGTCTCCTCTCTTCTGCCATTGCTGGGCTACAAGCTGATTGTAAGCCTAGACTGCCAGCCACCTCTGCTGACTTCAGAAGAGAGCCAGCACAGAGTGGGGGGGGGGGGGCGGGCAGGGCTATTGTGGAGGGATATGGTCTCTCAACTGTTTTTTTTAAAGAAAAGTTTTCATCTTATTTTTAAATATGTATATACCTGTGCGTCTGAGTGTGGGTTTGTGTACATGAGTGCAGGGTCCTTGGAAGCCAGAAAAGGAGCGTCGCAGGACTTGCATGTGGTTCTGATCAACCCAGCGTGGGTGCTGGGAATTGAACTCGTGTCCTCTGGAAGAGCATTGTGTGCGCTTAACTGCCTGGCCATCTGTTCAGCCGCTCCACCTTTTTAGAGACATTTTGGGAGCTTTTTATTTTCTATTTCTTACGTAAGTTGTTTGAGTTGGATTTATCCCTCAGAGAAGGTCAGTGAACTAACGTGCTAGCAGGACTGTGATCCAAGCTGTGTTTCCTAGCTCTTCAGTGCACACAGGTCCTTTAGCAGTGGTGCATGGTTGATGGTCTAGTGAGAGGTGACGTCATCACCCGTTAGAAATTGCCACCTATACTTAATGTAACTCTGTTTGCACCAGCAGAGCTTGTGAGCTGGGAAGGCATTTGACCCCTGGAGCAATAAGCATGCTGTACAGGACTTCAAAAAACGAAATTTCTTGCAAGAAGGTGACTGGGAACCAGACCTGGCTGGAAAGTGTGGGCAGTTGAAGAGGGTCGGGAGAAGGCAACACGGGTTCCACTCAGCAGTTGAGTTGGTTCAGGAAGAAGCAAGGAAGGTGTGAATGGACGTCTTTTGGCTCTCTCTGTGCTGCAGCACAGGTCTGTGGTGGGTCCAGGTGCTTGTCGGTTTAGAGAGGGAAATAACGCATTTGACAGACACAGATCGCAGGCTCCCAACTGCAAATGCCCTTCGGAGAGATGCGGATGAAATGAGATTGTATATGTCAGTCGGGTTAGGCTAGGTGTTGTTGCAGCCACAATCACCAAATCCCAGTGCTTTTCATCACAAGTTCCTTTCCACCCACACCCTGTGTCCAGCCCAGGTGGGCATTGGAATGGCACCCAGGTTATAGAGCTAAGCCGCTGTTTCCAGAGTGTTTCTCAGCATCCAGGTAGAGAAGAACAATTGAATGGCAGATGCCACTTTCGTTTCTAATGCTCAGGCTAGAGTTAAGCCCCACCCACCCACTGGGAGAAATGGAGTCTGATGCTCTGTGTGTTGGAAGGAGGAGCTAGTGGCGGAAACTCAGGTTTATAATTAGGTGAGTTGTGGCATTGCCTTTGCTAGAGGGCAGGGAAAATGGAGTAGCTACAACGGGCACCAGTCGCAGGGATGTGCGGGAAATGCTGGAGGCCGAAGGATCAGGCCTCAGAGCCCCCTGAGTGTGTCACTAGGTGTGTTGGGATACAGCTACCACATCTGTGTTTGCACGGAGCTCTTGGGTTGCAAGAGGGTGGTGGCAGAAGGCTCCAGGGAGGAACTCCTAGCCGTGGAGGAAGGAGGTAGGGACCTCACTTGGCAAAAGAAACCAGCACAGTTCCATGGCTCATCTACAGGGCCAACAGCTGCTCACAGGGGCCCTAACCATCTGATCTCCATTCCAGGTAGGGTTTAGAGTCACTGCAGGGGCTACCATGAGGCTTGTGCTTTGGTGCAGCGCTGGCAAAGTGAGTCCAGGGATCCTTGACAGAGGACCCAGCTACAGCTGAATGCAGCAGTGTGCCTCCTGAGGGGAGAAGTGTATGGGGTGATTGCTGAAACGGAGGGGGCGTTCACAGCAGCAAGGCCTCACCACCGTGGCCTGGTGGTACATCTCTGTGCTTTCAGATGGGCAGGCTGAACTTCAAAGCCCAGGTCATCGCTAGTGTCACCCAGGTGCTAGCTGAGGCTGCTGTCATGACAGAGCAGAAGCCAGACACGTTAGACACCACGGAAGGTAGTTTTCACATACCAGAGGATGGAAGTCTGGGACCAAGGAGCTGGCACCCCCAGTGAATGGGAAGGACCCACTTTCTGCCACAGGTGGTGAGACGGTTTGTATGACCAGGCAGGATTTGGGATCACTTTGGAGATACATCTTTGAGCTTATCTGTGATGGAGTTTGTAGCTTGGGTTGATAGCGGTGTGTAGACTCATCACGATGTAGATGGCCCCATTGCACAGGATGGGATCTTGGACTGTATAAAAACGAGAAAGTGAGGCAGGCACCAGCGTCTCTCTCTCTCTCTCTCTCTCTCTCTCTCTCTCTCTCTCTCTCTCTCTCTCTCTCTCTCTCCTCTCTGACTAGGATGAAAGGTAACCAGTGGCCTCAAACTCCTGTTGTCATGAGTATCTGGAGCTTTAAATTGTGAGCTAAGATAAGCCCTTCCTTTCCTAAATTGCCCGTCATCAAGTTCTTTTGCCACAGCAGTAAGGAAAGAAGTGAATGCAGATGGCTTCTCGCCCAGAAGGGGCAAGCCAGCTCCCTAGGTTCCATGGTAGGGACAGGAACCCTAACTGTGAGTTCCTTCTGGAGGCACCTCAGTACCGTTGTCTAGGGATCAGAATTTTGGCATATGGCTCTGTCTATGTTTAGTATCTATATTTAGCAATATTTACTCAATGATAGGTTATCTATCTGAAAATGTTGTATAAGAAGATTATTTTGTATGCTAAATTTAATTTTAAAAAGCAAAAACACTTATATGAATTTTGAGGAACAAACATTCCGAGTGTAGCATCTGGTAAGTGCCTGAAGACTCATGAAACCTCAGAGGCCGTACCTTTCCCACTGCCGCATGCAAAGCCAGGGGTCTTTTCTTTCCATTTTTCTTAATTGACATTAAAAATAAGAGAAGGACTTAGAAGCTGCTGCTGGCCCTGGGACCACTGCATTCACAGTCTTCTCACCTGGACCTGCTCCGCTCTTGGCAGCAGATGAAGTGGGTGGACTCTGCCATTCTTCTTCTCGTTGAGGTGGAGCTAAGTCCTTCCAACTGGTGATGGGGCTCCCCATCAGTGTGGGGGTCACTGTTGATCTAGAGCATGGGTTGGCAGACTGTGGTTGGCTTGGAGCCAGATGTGACTAGGTGCACGAGAGGTGTGGAGGACCCCAGGTCCTCTCTGGAGGAGTTTGGGCTCAGCTTCCCTGGTAAATCCTGCATCCAGGCCTCTAGAGTGCAGGAGTGTCTAGAGCAGTGTTTCTTAATCTTTGGATTGTGATCCCTTTTGGGGTGTTGCACATCAGATATCCTGCATATCATATATATATACATATATATGTATGTATATATATATCAGACATTATGATTCATAACAATTACAGTTGTGAAGTAGCAACAAAAATAATTTTGTGATTGGGGTCACCACAACATGAGGAGCTGTATTAAAGGGTCCACAGCAGTAGGAAGGCTGAGAAGATCTAGAGCTAGAAGGAGGCAGGACTGGGCAAGTGCAGGAAGGAGAGGCGAGGGCCCTGCCTTCCCTGCTTAGTGCCCTGCCAGGAAATGCTCATTTTGTAATGGAATTCCAAATTGTGTCTCCATGGCTCTGGGGTTGTATGTGGTGGTGAGTTAAAAGTAGAAGAGTGAGGGGCTTGGGCATCAATCCCTGACGCTTACCCTCAGCTTCCTTCCCGGATGTGGTCTGCCATGCCCACCTCCACCAAGCTAAGGGAGTATGGCGTGGTGGTTGGGTGACCAGGTAGATCTTGACATCTCATGGTCTGGGTTCAAATCCCAGTCCACCATTTGTCGCTTTGGGACCTGGTGTATTGTTAGTCATCTCCCCAACCCCAAGGTCCCAGGAATAAAATGGGAGCTGGGATGAAGTGAACTGAGACACAGAAAGCATCACAGCAGTGTTTGGCACACAGGACATCAGAGATAGCATTTAGGAAAGGTAACCTTTGGAGATCAAGGAATGTATCCAAAGAGAACCAGCACAGGGTGGCAAGGACAGAATCAAGACCCACACTAGAGCCTGACTCCAGAGCGAGTCTTCCCCTCAGGCTGTGGTGCTCCTCAGAGGAGCGGTGATCCTGGGAGAGCGAGAGGAGCAGGCTGGTATTTCAACTCCTTTCTATTGCAGCTCTGCTGGGATCTGCAACATCTCATCGCCCATGACTTCCTAACGCCATGAGAAGAAAGCACGTTCCTGTGCTGCAGGCGAGCGTAGGAATAGCTTATCAGCCTGGGACTCCGCCTGGCTTGGGCTGTGCACACACCCTCCCCTAACCAGGCACCTAGCAACCCAGAGCCCTCCCCTGCATCAGGCTGCACACATTTATAATTTCAGACATGACCTAAGTGTCTCCTTCCCTAGCAACCTTTAGGAACTCTGCTCTGTGGTCAGTTTCTGCTCAAACATATTCTAGAATATATTCTGGTACCGGAGGCAAGGGGTTGATCTGGCTTGAGCTAGTTTGGGGTACATGCGTTTTTTAAGGAAAATTTTGTCCTCTGAATAACTATTTGGGGAAGAAAATACCTATTTATCATCTTTGCCTATGTATAATTAGGAATGCGTATGATTAAAATCAGATGCATCATGGGAAGGGACAGGTGCAGCAAGTAAGGGCTTACATAATTCAAGCCTGTCAATCAAAACAGAGAACTATCCACCTGAAGCCCTTTAGCAACCAACTTCTCCTCCTGAACGCCATCCAGGGACAACCCCAGTAGTAACAAGGGCCCTAGAGTATGCTTGCTTGCAGCGTGTCTGATCTCTACCATGCCTTTGCTTCTGAATAAAGTTTCCTTGGGATTTAGCGGTCTGTGTGCTTCTTCAAGTTTCTGAACAGGACTCTGTAAACCTGGAAACACCTGTCCAGACAGCATCCATTAAAATTTATTGTTTAATTATTTGTATATGTGTATGTGTTCATCTCCATGTATGTTAGTGCATTACTGTGTGGCTGGTGCCTGTGGGGGCCAGACGAGGGTGTCGGATCCCCTGTAACTGGAGTTCCAGATGGGTGAGAGCTGCCAAGCAGGTGCTGGGAATTGAATTCAGGTACCCTGAGAGAACAGCCAGTGCTCTTAACTACTTAACTCCCCAGCTTTTCCTCAGGTCACCTGTCCTCGCCTCCAAGGGGGCTTTGTGTTTAGAACAGCGTGGGAGAAGCTTGCTCACAGTAAGTTCTTACACAGAAAGAGGATGGCCCATGGCAGTCCTCTAGCTTAACCCTCGGCAAGGCGATTTGGACAATCGGAAGATGCAGTGCCTCACACGGCAGGAGGCTCACGGGATGTCTCCAAATGTGCCGTGACCAGGTTCCTCTCAGTTCTTCTCTGTCCTTCTCTGGCCTCACCTTGCTTCCAATGTTGACTTACTTTGGGCTAGCTTCTTTCAGCATGCCTCGTGGAAACCTGCAACAGACAGGTTGTGATCTGCCGATGGCCTCATTCCACATTCCCGAATCAATCGTTGAGACTGGGGTCTAGGGTTGACCCTGTCTGGGGTCGATCAGGGCCATCGCTAAGCCACAAGTAAGATCTCCAGAGACCGTGGACTTCAGAGCCTGTGCCTGTCATGGTAGTTAGTGCAGACCAGTCACTGCATGGGGTTTCTCGATGTGATCAATACCCTTGGTAGACCCCAGGATGAGGCTGCTGCCAGGGTAATAAGGCTTACTGTGTGACAGTTAACATCTTTCAGCATCAGGTGAATACTCTAAAACAGTGATTGAAAATGTAGTATAGCAAATACTTAAGCTAGCAATGCTGGCTTACTGACCGTGTCTCCTGACTATAGGCTTGAGGAAGGTCACGGGGACTCTGTGACAGAGGGTGGGGTGAAGACCATCCCAGGGAGGAGGGATGGTCTGAGTGGGGGTAAATAAGAAGCTAAGAATGCTCCCACTGTACAGCACTCCCAAATTACAGACCTTCATGTGACATTGCTCACAGTTTGCCCCATACTGATATCTGACTGGCCCAATTGCTTACTAATCTTTTTTAATGTGCATTGGTATTTTGCCATGGGTATTGGGAACCCTGGAACTGAAGTTACAGACAGTTGTGAGCTACCATGTGGGTCCTGGGAATTAATCCCGGGTCTTCTGGAAGAGCAGTCAGTGCCCTTAACCATTGAGCCATCTCTCCAGCCCCAACTATTTTTCTTTAAGTTGACTTGCAGTAAAATACATTGCTCATCAATACATTACTCATAAATACACCGTCATAGATGGATATAGCATCATTTACTATAGAGAGAATTTAATAAAGCAAATAATTATTAAAATAAAGATGTCCTTAGATCACCTAAAATATTGTCATATTTATATGTACAAGAACAGTTTTCAAGCTTTAATGCAAATGCAAATTACCTGAGGATCTTGTTAAAATGAAAATTCTAATTCAGTTCTGTCAGTCACGGAGTCTAAAATTTTTTTCTTTGAGCCACAAATGATAATTCAGCAGACAGAACCACAGCCTCATGGGATTTTGAGGAGGCTCATTCTGTCCCCAGTATCCCAGCCCATACTTTCTACCTCCATATGGCTAGTGCACTTTTCATTCTCCCTTCCGTGACAGATAAGGCCAGGATGTACCATGGATCCTGTGAGCACCAGCCAGTGAGTATTTCCAGTCCTCACTTTGATCCGACCCCAGTGGCTGCCTGCTTTCTGATCTCTCTATGGCTGGATAGGGCCTGATTCTGGCCCATAGAGTGAAAGCCACGTGTGCCATTTAATTGCTCTCATCTCACCTGGGTTGCCTACCGACCACCTGAGGGATGGTGAACGCTCTCTTAGCTTGGGTACCAGTGCGTTGTCTGCCTGCAAGGATCCATCATGTTGGTAGGAAGCTAAGCCTTCTTGTTAAAAATGCTGCAGGACCAGATCCTGATGGCATGATTGGGTCCCCGTGCTCCTTCCTCATGCACTCCCATCACGGGCTCCCTGTGATGCCGCTCACCAATGGCTGGCACCATGCTCTTGAACTTCCAAGCCTCCAGAATTCTGAGTAATACTTTTTTCTTTATATATTACCTGTTTGGTAGTGTGTCGCTGTGATAGCAGAAAAGGTGTGGTTGGAATATCAGGTGAGGTTTGATTCAGTTTGTTAAAGAGAGATAGATGTTTGATCTGGGCCAGGCCCAGCCTGAGGGACGAGCCCTAGCCATAGAACTGAGCAAGCTGGTGAGAGAATTCCTGGCTGTCAGTTCTGACAGCCAGTCCGCGGGGCCATTTGGCACTCATGAGAGTACAGGATGGGGCATCAGTTCGATACCTTGACAGACGCGAGGGTAAGTGGCTAACGAGGCATGCTTTATAGGAAAGACCAGAAACTTATCCAACATGATGCCAAAGGAGCTGCGGAGAAGGAAGCCAGGCTTTGCCCATCGTGCCGTGAGGGGACACCGAACCCCAGAAGCTGTGTCGTCAGGTGGGATGTGGTAAATACGAGGGGCAGAGGCTTATCATCATCACGCTTTGGGTACATTGGGAGTGCCACCACATGGTGACAGCTCCCAGGGGGAGAGGACTTGAGCCAGGAGAAAGGAAGCATGTCTAACTTCAGAGACCCATGAACATCTCTTCAGGTAAATCAGTTTGCGTGAAAGAAATCGTACCCTCTTGTCATTTTGTGTACAACCAATATGAAATCTCTTGAGGAATAAGAACACCCCATAAAGTGATAAATTCCAGGGGACACATAAAAACTGCCAGCCTTGTCCGTAGGGAGGGAAAGGGAAGGCAACTCTGGCTACTGTGGTTCGGTTGAGTTCTTCATTTGCGTGGTCCTACTAGGAAGTGGTATGTCACTTCCTAGCAGACTTGAGCCCAGGGGAATATATGTTATTGCAGATGTCTTGCTACCACAAGAGGCCTGCTTGTCTGAGAGTGGAGCTGAGCAGGGAGCGGGAAATCAGACTCGAACACCAGTGGAGTCCCGGGATCCAGCTGTGCCTCAGGCTGGGTTTTCAGTTGTGTGAGTTTAGCCTGTGTGACCATTTCTTTGGGTTGTTATGATGCACCTAGGACATGGTACAAATCTCTGAGTGTGTCTCTGACACTTAGAGAGAAGAGCCAGCTAGATGAGGCTCACACCACTCCATGGGCAAAGGGCCTGAATAGAATAAGAGGGGAAAGGAGAGATCCCACTAATAAACACATTCCCTCCCTCCCTCCCCCTTCCTCCCTCCCTCCCCCCTTCCTCCCTCCCTCCCCCCTTCCTCCCTCCCTCTCTCCATCCTCCCTCCCCCTCTACCCCCTTCCTCTCTCTCTCCCCTTTTTCCCCTCCCTCCTTCTCTCTCTCTCTCTCTCTCTCTCTCTCTCTCTCTCTCTCTCTCTCTCTCTCTCCTACCCTCAGGAAACCTCCCTGCCAGGGTGTACTAAAGTCTCTGAGGCCACAAGCCAACATGAGTCCTTTCCCTTTGAACCTCTCTCCCCTTCAGGTATTTGTCACGATGGTTAGAAACTGACGAGTCTAATTAGAGTCAGATTTTTTTTAAATAGTCGATAGTAATTCTAGTCAATCCAAGCACAGCAGCAGAGAGGAAGGGCCCCCGACACCTGCGATTCTTTGAGAATAAATGCATTCACCTTTTGTATATTCACTTAAATTACACAAGCCCCACAAGCAGGCTTCTTGTCTTATAGAGAAGGTAGCAGAGACACGTGCAGCGGTAAAACTTGCTGAAGATGCCGCAGCCACTTCGGGCCTGAGACCATGTGGTCTTCAGCAGCAGCAGTTTTAGGACCAGGACAGGAAATGCAGGTGCTTTCTTTGCAGTTGGGCAGCACAGGCTTTGCGCAATCGGATCAGTCCTGGACATTTGCTCGGTGAAGGAAACCCTATGGGGGTCAGGAAATGACTGGGTGGTTTAGGGCGCTTGCTGTATAAGTGTGAGGACCCAAGTTTAGGTCCCCAGCAAGGACGAAGCTGGCCATGGCTGTGGGAACTTGTAACCCCTCATTGATGAGGGTGCCAGCTCAAGAGACCCTGTCTCCAGGGAATAAGGTAGAGAGGGAGAGAAGAGGCCATGCGCTCTCTGGATTCTGATGCGCACACATGGGCACACACAGCTACATGTGAGTGTGCACACACACAAACACAAACTGTAAGAAAACCCACAGGATGTTCTCAAGTTTGCTCTCACATGCTTAGAAAGATGAGGCTGATTTTCCATCCTGCAGTGCCATGACACGGGATTAATCTGGAAATTAAATGTTTGATGTTGAGAATGAATAAATTGTTCTCTCTTACCAAACCATTCTGCCAACTCACTTTGGAGTGGGAGAAGCAAGATGCCTGATTCAGCGAGGTGTCCTCTTCTGCTCTGACCATGCAGGACACACACGGACAGTGTTTTCCACTGTCCAGGATGATGTTGTTCACTGTCCTTGATGCCAGAGGAAGAAAATCAGGCCACTGCCTCATGCATCTTACCCTTCCTTGCATCATATATGTGGCATTACACAAGGAGGTATATGTCTGCAGCAGGTAGAACTGAGGTAGCTCCCTCCAGGATGGCTGTCGTCCTGTTGTGGGCGGTGCTTGATCATCAAATGGGTTCTCCTTTCAGAAAGTTCTTGTGCTGAAGCCCTCTGGGAAACTGCAAAATCATTGTATTTTATAGTGACCCCAAACCTTTTGTCCCTGAAGCAACAATTCTTCTCCCTTCATCTTGCTGTCATGGTTGGTGGACATCTCTAAGATGCTGGTGGTTCAGGCTGCATGCTGCACACAGTGCGAGCAGATACCACCATGCATATGCTCGCCTGTAAGTTGCCATCTCAAATGCCGAGACTGGGGGATGACCCTTCAGGGAAGGAGCCACAGGCCTTCTTCCCTTCTGCAGAGTTACTGTGTGTGTAATTCCTTAGCTTGAATTTTTATTAGAAATAAAATAGGAAATGATTATTTCATTACACAATCATTCTTTATGAAATAATTATTTCTTTGCACAATCATTTAATTTATACTTTGCAAAGAAAATTGGGGTGTTTCTGTAAAATAGTGCGGAATTTTAAATTTTGTGCAAAAAAAGACAAATAGAAAAGAGCAAAACTAACAATATGAAGTTGCTTGAAAGTTAGTCATCAGCATTTATTCTCAAAAAATTTTACCTCAGGGATGGAGCAATGGGAACAAAGCTGGCTGTAACCTGGAGTTAGGTGGGAGTTGAGTCCAGGGGCTTTACTCGTGTCCTGTTCAAGGGATTTTTATTCCAAAACTTCCCGACTTATATCTTAAACCCACCATACCCTATATATATATAGTCTTTTCTATATGTATACACTTAAGATAAGCTTTAACTTATAAATTAGGCAGTCAGTAGGCTGTTGTCAGTAGACAGTAAGAGGGCATTGACAACGTTCTGTGCAGGTAGTCTGACGTACCTTTTTCATCCCTTGCACTATGATGTGAAGTGACGCAGTGTCCACGTGATGAGACAAATGACCCGAGTGTCACTTGGGGACCACTGTGGTGGCGGTCCTGGGTGGGTAGCAGAGACAGCGTGGGAATGCTGGACTTCAGGAAGATTTGTGTCCAGTGGGCAGAACAGGACAGCCCGAGTCCTCATTGCTCTACTCAGAGTGTAATATTTAAAAACTCGTGACGTCTTTGTTTTGGGAATTTTCCACTTTGCGTTTCAGATGGCAGTTGACTTCAGGTCTCTGAAACAGTGGAAGATGAAGCCGTAAATAAGGGATGTGGTGCATCCCGGATGGTTTTGGTCACCTTCTGTTGCTGTGACAGAATGCCATGACCTAGGTAACCTATGAGAGAAACCAATGGGTTTGAAGGGTTAGAGTCTATGATGGCAGGGCAAAGGCATGGTAACAGGAACAGCTGAGAGCTCACACCCTGATTGGGAAGGTGGAGGGAGGGAGGGAGGGAGGAGAGAAGGGGGGATGGCCTGGGTCTTTTGAAACCTCCAAGTCTGCCTCCAGTGACACACCCCCTCCAAGGTCATACATTTGAATCCTTCCCAAACAGTTCCACTAACTAAGGATCAAGTATTCAATGGCCCCCTGGGGACCATTCTCGCTCAAACCACCATGAGGATTTTGGATAACATACTCCACACCACTGAGCCTTCATCCCTGTTCTCCATGGGTTTCATGTCTCTGTGAAAGGGATGAGGATAGTGTAGGTATCTGAGACAGGAGGCTTCCATCAAGTGACAGCTCTTTTGTTACTCCCTGCCCCATGGTTTTCTCCCATAGGGGTTCCCCTCAGAAACGAAGCACCAGCTGAAGGCTGGAGACGAAGCGAAGTGCTACCCAGGTGTGCTGACGGTTGGTCAAGCTGTTTATAAAAATGAGGACTCCACACCAGGCGTGTGTGCTGTGAATAGCGGTTTGCTTTCAGGAAGAAACCACCAAGCTGTGGACCTCTCCAGATCATCCAAAGCACGATTTCATTTTCATACCACCGTGGGCTTTATTCCAAGACAGAGTCTTGACCCAGATGAGACAGGATTTCTCTTGAAAAACAAGAATTTAAGATAGAGACCAGAGTGCTGCTAGCCCCTGAGAGGAGATGGAAGAGCAGAAGGAAGGAGGATGGCGTAGCAGCCTTGAGAAAGGACCACCTTTGGGGCTGCAGAGGCTGCAAACTGGCCACCAAGAGGAAAACATTCTCGGAGTGAAATTGGAGAGAAGGTCCCAGAGGACTGAACAAGAAAGGCCCCATACAAATAGTTAAAATATTGCTCAGTCCTATTATATCATGAAAAAAAAATGGCAGTGACCAGAGCTGCCTGGATTAGGGAAAAAAGGCTGTAATTCCATCTGGAGCTTCTGGTGAGTCGAGCTGTGGGCCTGTGGTTTATGATGTCACCAGAACCCCCAGCTGGAATTACAGCCTTCTAATTTACAACCGGGTAAGTGGGGAGATGAGGGTCCTCCTTACCGTTCTTGAATGTGGCAAGGACCAAGGCCGGGCTGTTCTCCGAGGTCATGACCCGGAGGTGTCCTCTCTCCTCATAGCGGGTCATCAGTTTTGGAAACATCGATTCCTTGTCTTGACCTCTGACCCCTTTACCCCAGGTTCCCAATCTGCTCTCCTCATCTCCCCAAATTGCACGGCTTGAATTTTCCTGTAATTTATTTTATAAGTTAAGCAGATTCCTCTGGTCTTCACACTGATTTAGCGCAAGTGCAAGCCTTTCCATCTCGAGCTGTGGACTTCTGACTTTCGCGCTGAAACTCTGCTGGGAACTGGGACGGCCCTGTCTGTGCTGCCCAGCCTTGCCCTCTGCATCCCTCACCCCGGCAGAGGTGAGGCTGTGATGGAGCTGTGCTGTGGCTCCCTCGGCAGTCCAGCTCAGCCTCCCTCTGCAGCAGCATCACTACACCCCAGCCTTTGGGTGCATGTGGTTCTGAACCTTCCCTTGTGCCCCAGCCTGCAACAGCATCTTCTAAACATTTAGTGCATGTTAGTATGGGCTGGGATGTGAGGATGGATGAGGAGCAGCGCCTTCACACGGCCTCCACCTGCGCACCTGCTCACCTGCTCACCTGGGCGTCAGAGGAGTATGGGTTGGTCCATTCAGGTCCAATCCCGGCACTCTGACTCTGCCCTCATGGGCCCTTATACACTTCGGTGGATGCTACCATCACTGCCAAGTGGTTCATCCAAGAAACCTGGAATGTCCTGATCACTTCCTCTCTTCCCCAGGGTCCGCCTCACCACTGACTCTATCCGTTCTACCTTTATGAGGATTTGTTTACCTGTGGCCGACTAAGGTCTGAAGCTACTAAGCAAGAAGCCTCAGAAATCAATGATTCATGAGTTTTGAATAACTTTTATTATGGTTTATTGTTAGATAGTTCTATTGTATTAGTTGTTATTGATAATCTTTCACGAAACCCAATTTAAAAATTCAACCTTAGTTTATTTAGGTTGTCTGTAAGTTTAGGTGTGTATGTATGTCTAGGAAAAGCAGTTTAGATAGATTTAGCTGTGGCTTCAGGCATCACCCAGGAGTTGTGGAATGTATGTATTTCCCAGGGATAAACAACATGAGACTCCTGGATTCTATTCTGGACACCCCTCTTTTTTCCCCAGTCTGACTAATACCATTTAACTCCCTCAGTTCTTAACTTCTGTAGTAGCATCCCATTGGTATCTCCCATCCTCCCTGTTCTCCCTAACCCAAGGGTTCCCAAGATGGAGATACTGAACACAACAGCCAGCAACATTCTGTCCCAGCAACTTGTTAGGAATGCAGATTCTCCAAGCTCCTGAGAGCATCGCATGCTCAGGGGACCTGATACTCCAGGTGAGCCCGACTCGCTTATGGGAACTCTGCCAGTCTGCTCTGCTCTTAGGCAGGGCAGTAGCATTTTGAATACCTTTCTGAGAGCCTTAACTTGATCCCTGGTGAGGAACTGAACGTGGGCACCCCAACACTCCTTGGCGACCACCATCATAGGCAAGTGGGGCTGGCTGGCAAGAACACGGACTTCAGGGATCAAATAGTTGGGTTCACAAAACTGCTTCAATTATTTTCTGACGGTCACCTCATCTTCCTGGAAAATGGAGAGCAGTGTTTGGAATGTTTGTAAATGTGTAACAGGGTGATCTTGAACAACAGAATTTTTTCCTTATGATTCTGGGGGGTGAGTCTGAGATCAGGCGCCAGCAGGTGAGGCCCCCACATCTCTCTCTCAACCCCCCCCCAACCCCTGGCATACTACAGCTTTCTTCCTGTTGTGTGGTAGAGGAAGAAAGAAGAGTGTGGTATGGAGGAGGACTCTGTGGTGGCTTGAATGACAATGATGCCCATAGGCTCATAAATTTGAATGCTTAGTTCCCAGTTTGGTGGATTGTTTAGGAAGGATTAGGAGGTGTGGCCTTGTAGGAGGACGTGTGCTCCTAGGGGTGGCTTTGAGATTTCAAAAGCCCATGCTGGGTCCAGTCTCTCTCTCTCTCTCTCTCTCTCTCTCTCTCTCTCTCTCTGCCTGGGGGGGGAGGGGCTTGTGACTTGCAGATAAGACATCACCTCTCAGCCCTGGCTCCAGTTACAGCTCCAGCACTGTGCCTGCCTGCTGCCATGCCTTCCGCCATGATGACCATGGACTGACCCCTGAAACTGTAAGCAAGGCCCAGTTAGCTGCTTTCTTCTGTAAGCTGACTCGGTCATGGTTTCTTTTCACAACAATAGAACAGCAACTAAGACAGGTTCTCTGAGGTCCCTTTTAAGAAGTTTTAAATTGTGTGTGTGTGTGTGTGTGTATGTGTGTGTATGTGTGTGTGTGTATGTGTGTGTGCGTGCGTGCGTGCGTGTGTGTGTGTGAGTGTGTGTGTGTGTGTGCACCACATGCCTGAAGTGCTTATGGAGGTCAGAAGAGGGTATCCATTTTTGGGGGATTGGAGTTATAGATAATTGTGAACTGTCCAGTATGGGTACTGGGTCCTGGGAACTGAACCCGGGTCTTCTGCAAGAGCAGTGAGTGTTCTTAACTACTGAATCCCTTGGGTCCCTTTTTGTAAAGGTACCAACCCCACTCATGAGTGTTTGTGACATAATCACCCCAAAGTTCCACCTCCAGACAGCATCTCACAAAGGGTTGTGGGGGGGGAGGAGTGAACATTCAATCCATAAGGAAGAGTTTTCCTCCAATTGATTTTCTTCATGCTCTTGTCTAAGCATCTGGGAGCACTTGGGGGATTGGGCTCCATCTATCTTGTTATCTGCTGGCAAAGCTGGCAACACTGGCAGAGAAAGTGCCGCAAGAGCCTTCAGAACATGCTTTCTATGCGTACTCAGTGCCTGGGTGTGGGCAACTGCCAGGGACAGTAAGGAGGTTGCCCTTTGCTGTGGGCGAGCCCTACCTCTGAGTCACAGGGCTAGAGTAACCTGCAGGCAAGCTTGATCCATGCTCATGTGAGGAGCAGCCTGAATGGGTGAGCCCCAGCCAAAGCCCAGGGTCACCTGGGACATGGCCAGGTGGGGGCAACCAGGTACTTCCTTTGGAGCCTGGAGCTAGCCCGTTCTTCCTTCTGTTGCCCACCATCTCTGTACGGTGCCACAAGGAGGAACAGAATCTTCTCTGTTGTTGCCTTTTGAAGCACATAGTGAGCAGAGACCACTCCAGCCTATAAGGACGAAGATGGGCGCTTGGTCTCTTCCTACCCCTAGAGCCCTGCAAATTGCGGTGGTCTGAGTGATACAGTCTCAGGTCCACTGTGCAGCCCAGGCATTTGAGGTGCAGACAAAGACCTGTTTCGGTTGATTTCAGATCTCATCAAGTTGACAGTTGGGATTAACTGTCTCAGAGAGTCAGTTTCAGCAGGAGAGGGGAGAAAAATATAGGACTGAGTAGAGAAAGTGGATACCTCCTAATCAGCAGTTAGGGTGCTTCTGCATAGAATGTGGAAGTTACTTGGAAGTGCCAGGCAAGTGGGAACCTACAGGCATTGTCGGTGTTGCCTAACCTGTCCCTTCTCCAAACAAAATTAGGCTACTAATTTTAAGGTCACTTTTAGATTTATTTGTATTTTTTTTAGTGTGGTGTGTGTGTGTGTGTGTGTGTGTGTGTGTGTGTGTGTGTGTGATGGCACTCATGTAACCTTCTCTCTGCTTAGGGCATTAGGAGTTCAAACATGAGCTGCAACATCTGTCACTTTGTGATTTCTGGGGATCCATCCAGGTCCTCTTGCTTGTGTGACACACACCTTACCCACTGAGCAGTCTCCCCAGGCCCAGATTTCTTAAAAAATTCACTGGTACTAAAAAGTATGCAGTGGGGTACTGCATGCCGTCTCAATACACGTGTATTTCTATAATGTTCAAATCAGTATGCAGTGAGGTACTGCACAACATCTCAGGACGTGTTTGTCTGTAATGTTCAAATCAGGCAAATCCATCTCCTCAAATAGCTATCATTTCTTCATGATGAAATGTCCAAAATCTTCTCATATAGCCTTTTGCCTTTTAAAACAGCACACGGTCGTTAGCTGGGACCTAGACCATTACACTACCTGGCTCCAAGGTGTATGATAGAAATCTCATGAGACTTTGCAGATCAATGGTGTCAATCTGAAAATAGACACACAGGCAATGGAACAAAAGATAGAGCTAAACAAACAAACAAACAAACAAATAAAAAGCCTCACCCACGAACAGCTCACCAACCCACACAATGTACAAAGAGACTCCCAGTGAGTAAACATGAACTCAAAATGGCCTAAAGACCTACATGGACGACCCAAACCCTGAAACTACAATAAGAAACAGCAGACATGCTTCAGGACAAGGGATGGGCACATGTTTCTGCTTTTGTCCAAGTCTCCCGAAACACAGACAACAAAACTAAAGAGAGACAAACCAGATTTCATCAGATTAAAATGTGCCCTTGCTTTCAGGTTTGAAGTTCTGTGACTCTCTGGGAAAGTGGAGCAGAAACTGCCTGCGACTGTGTGACCCTGCACCCTGGACAGGTGCTCCGTGACAGCAGAGGCAGACACTGGGATCCACGGAAGGAAAGCTGGGTGCACACAAGCATCAAGAGAAAAGCAGGTGCCCACGAAGCAAGACAGATGGACAGATGCTGGAGAGCTGGGGAGCAGGGCTGAACTCAGTTTCCCAGCTCCAAGATATCAGCCCTCCTCCCCGCCCCACTATCTTCTCAGCTTTGCTCCATTCAAACTCCAAACTCCTGGGGAGAAAGACTCCAGCTGAAATACCCAGATGCCGGTCTATCCCTTGGGCAAAGGCATACCTGGGAGCCTGACCCTACAGGCCTATTGAGGCTGTGCCTAACAGGGTAGGGACAGGAGTAACAAAAACGTGGAGGCCATAATACTGGGTGAGCCATAGGACACATTAGCCTCCTTCAGGGATCGTCCAGGTAACCTAGGGTTTGTGTTTTGGAACCATAGTGAGCATGGACTAGCTGCTGGTCCTCTCAGCCCAGCTCACTGTCATGAACGATTCCAGCTGACTTGTGCAGATGCTTCTGCCGAGGTCAGAGTCTCGAACGTGACATAGGACCTTGCTTATTCCAGCCACGTGTTAATCCGCAGATGAACGGAACTGAATCAAGTGGAATTCTGTGCCACGGCGTCACATGAGGCCGAGGTGATTCCTTGACAGAGGGATGACTCTTCCTAGTTTTGGACCGGTATTTTTTTTCTCTTTTTGATCCAAGACTCTTTGTATTAATTTCTTTTTCCTTTTTTGATAGAGACTTACATAGTCTAGACTGGCTTCAAACTTGCTATATGGCCGAGAAGGGCCTTGACTTTCTGATTTTCCTGCCTTCACCTCTCAAATCCAGCAGCACACCCTGGTGCTGAGGATGGAACCCGGGGCTTTGTGCTTACAGAATGAGTACTCTGCCAACCGAGACCCAGCCTGAGACCCCTGTGCATGTGTCCCATGGATCAGAAAGGCAAAGGAAGGTGGGGACCATGAGGAGAATTGTTGAGGACCTCACGATCTCTATTTTTATTGGTTGACAGTGACTCTCTGGCCTTCTTGGGTGAGGAGAACAAGCTGTACAGTGACGGTCTGTTCACACCGTGCCCTGGCAGTAGATGAGAGAAACGCCCTCTTATTTTGGGTTTCCTCATATCCTCTCAGGAAAAAAAAAGATCTAAAATAGTCTCTATGTATCTGGGTCTTGAGTTCCTTTGTTGAAAGTGGGTGGTAGCCCTTATTTGATGGAGTCAAATGAGCTTGGAACACACCGCAAGCAGATCCTACCGTCTTCGGGTATTCACGAGTGCCATATGCACAGCAAGGTTCCTGGAAAGTGTTCCATTACGAGCTACCTGCTTTGTGGTAGCTCATTGTGTTCCCTAACATTTGGACCACAGAGTGATATTCCAGGACCCCTGTGGCTACCTTCTGGCTGAGGGCTGAGGGCACACTGTTCGCTTTGCCTATTTGAACATGTGGGTTATGGTCACCTCTTTATCTCTTCGGCACCGTCAGACTTCTCCGGGGTTACTTCAGCGTCATGCTGGATTGGGTTTCACAATTCTAAGTGACCCTGGGGAGTCGCAGCTTACCTCGGTGCTGCCCCGGACTTCCTGTGACTAGCTCACTGACTCTGCCAGCAGGTGTTTGCTAGGCGTGGATGCTCGGATGTTCCAGGAGGCACAGTTCCAGGCACGGTCAAGTAAGGATGGAACTTGCCTTCAAAAGTCCCGAGGTTCCCGAGGGAAGAGAAAGAGAGACAACACCCATAGTAATATCGGCTCTGGGGCAGCACGAGGGGCTTGGCCCTATAAATGGCACTGCCTGAGCCCACACTAGCCTGGCTGTCACCTGAGTTCACACAGCTACATGCCCTTTTCTGCAGGTGGGGCATTGAATGTGGGAACTTTTTATCACTTTCTGTCACCTCATCTCCCTTTCTATCCCCCCCGCCCCGGAGGTTTCCCAGTAGCTCCTTCTGACAGAAGCCAGGATCTGTCCAAACTCCTGGGCCACCTTTTGCAGAGCCTTCCCCAGGTCCGGCTGCTGTCTGATGCTGGAAGGTGTTGAAGGGGCTAATCGTTTCACACTATCTGCTCTCTCTTATAATGTGTCTTAAGTTGGATCACAAGGCCCTAGGCTTCCACGAGGCTCTTGCACACACACCTACCTCTCTTTCCCGTTTTCCCACTCGTCTCCCACAGGAGGTCACAAGCGAAAGCGAAAGGACCCCAGTGTTGGAAGATAATTTGTAAGAAGGAAGCCATGTTGACAGGGTGGGAGGGAGGTGAAAAAGGGAGGGGAAAAGCAGTTGGGATGCATCATATACGTGTCTGAAATTATCAACCAGCGCATTTCATTCACTTAGAGAAAAAGGTAGTTGTCTCCCGAGCTGGGGTGTTACAAAGAGGGCCTGCTTGTTCATCCCGGTTACCTGGCTAGCTTAGGCCTGAAATAACCACACAGAAACTGTATTAATTAACGCATTGGTTGGCCCATTAGTTCTAGTTTTTTTTTAATTGATATTTATTGAGCTCTACATTCTTCTCTGCTCCCCTCTCTGCCCCTCCCTTTCCTCCTTCAATCCTCCCTCATGGTCCCCATGCTTCCAATTTACTCAGGAGATCTTGTCTTTTTCTATTTTCTACTTCCCATGTAGATTATATCTATGTAAGTCTCTCTTAGTGTCCTCATTGTTGTCTAAGTTCTCTGAGATTGTGGTTTGTAGGCTGGCTTTCTTTGCTTTATGTTTAAAAACCACCTATGAGTGAGTACATGTGATAACTGTCTTTCTGTGTTTGGGTTACCTCACTCAAAATAATATTTTCTAGTTCCATTTTCCTGCAAAATTCAAGCTGTCATTATTTTTTTCTGTTGTGTAGTACTCCATTGTGTAAATATACCACATTTTTTAAAATCCATTCTTTGATCGATGGGTATTTAGGTTGTTTCCAGGTTCTGGCTATGACATAAAAAGCTGCTATGAACATAGTTGAGCACATATCCTTGTGGCATGATTGAACATCCTTTGGATATATACCCTAAAGTGGTATTACTGGGTCTTGAGGAAGGTTATTTCCTAATTTTCTGAGAATCGCCACACTGACATCTAAAGGGGTTGTACCAGCTTACATTCCCACCAGCAATGCAGAAGTGTTCCCTTTTCCCCAAACCTCTCCAGCATAAGTTCATCAGTGTTTTTGATTTTGGCCATTCTTACAGGTGTAAGATGGAATCTCAGAGTTGTTTTGACTTGCATTTCTCTGATGACTAAGGATGTTGAATATTTCCTTAAGTGTCTTTCAGCCATTTTAGATTCCTCTGTTGAGAGTTCTCTGCTTAGGTCTGTACTCCATTTTTTTTATTGGATTATGTGATCTTTTGGTGTCCAATTTCTTGAGTTCTTTGTATATTTTTGGAGATCAGACCTCTGTCTGATGTGGGGTTAGTAAAGATCTTTTCGCATTCTGTAGGCTGTTGTTTTGACTTGTTGACCGTGTCCTTTGCTTTACAGAAGCTTTTCAGCTTCTCATGTATTAATTGTTTCTCTCAGTGTCTTTGTTGCTGGGGTTATATTTAGGAAATGGTCTCCTGTGCCAATGCGTTCAAGTGTACTTCCCACTTTCTCTTCTATAAGGTTCAGTGCGGCTGGCTTTATGTTGAGGTCTTTGATCCATTTGAACTTGATAATTATAGTTTTTTGTTGGCTAATTCTTAAATCTTAATTTAACCCATTTTTATTAATCTGTGTATTGCCATGTGACAGTGGCTTACCAGGTAAAATCCCCAGCATCTGTATCTGGCGGCTCCATGTCAACTCTCTGACTCTGCTTTCTTTCTCCCAGAATTCAGTTCTGTCTTCTCCACCTACCTAAGTTCTGCTCTGTCAGGCCAAGGCAGTTTCTTTATTCATTAACCCATACACACAACACACAGAGGGGACTCCCACATCACCAGGGCATGTTGTTGCTCAGGGTTGATGGAAGCGCAATTTTACTCCAAAATGTTTTCTTTCTGGGAGGCAGGGTCTTACTAGTCCAAGCTGGCCTGAACGCCAAGCAATCCCCCTGAATCAGTCTCTAGAATATTATAAAAGTTATTTCTAATTATGTAATTCATACAAACACTCTTAGAAAAATAAAAAGAATGGAGAAATTATTCAGCAACTATCTTCCTAATTCCCCATTCTCTGTAAAAAGCTAAGGCATGGAACCAGTCATTTATTTTTCTAGGGCTTTAGGAATTATTTACTATTTACATACAAATTCTGTGGCATGGGTGACACCACATACAGTGATTTTCTATAGTTTCCCCTTTCTTTCCTTTTAGTTGTGTTTCTTGGCTGTTGTCTGCCCGGTTCCTGCAGTCATTAAGTCCCAAAGAAATCACACAGATGTCTACATTAATCATAAACTGATTGGCCTGTTAGCTCAGGCTTCTTATTAACTCTTATAACTTACATTAGCCCATTATTCTTATCTGTGTTAGCCACACGGCTCAGTACCTTTTTCAGCGGTGTAGTCACATCTTGCTTCTTCTGTGTCTGGACAGGACTGCAGAGGAAACTTCCCTCTTCCCAGAATTCTCCTGCTCTCATTGACCCGCCTCTATTTCCTGTGTGGTTGTCCTGCCTATACTTCCTGCCTGGCTACTGGCCAATCAGCATTTATTTAAAACATAATTGACAGAATACAGACAATGGTCCCACACCACTGGGGTTTTTTTTTTATTCCACTGCATATAGCTGCATCATTACTTTCTTGGGATGGTTTATTTTCCGTGTCCCTAAGGACTGAATACAGACTCTTGTGCTAGGCACTTGTTCCGCCACTGAGCCACTCCCTACCCCTGAAGCATTTGTTTTTCTCTCCAATTTTTCATCTTGAAACAACTTATTTTGAAGTTGCAAAACTACAAAGAGTTTAAAAAATGTGCAAGTGCCTGTCATAGTTAGGTTTTAATGTCTGTGGCCCCAACCTACAGTTACTTGCAAAGAGGAAACCTTAACTGAAGATTGCCATGATCAGACTGGTCCATTCCAATGTCCCTGTGAGACACTGTTTTGATGGGGGAGGTTCTAGCTTTTTGTGGGTGGTGGCATCCTTATGTGGTCCTAGGTTGCATAAAAAGCTGATTGAGCATAAGTCAGTAACGAGGGAGTTCCTTCCGGGTTTCTGTTTCAGTTCTTGCCTGAGTCTCTGCCCCCACTTCTCTCAGTGTTGAACTATGACCCAGAACTATAAGGTGAAATAAACCTTTTTTCCCTAAGTTGCTTTTGGTCATGGTGTTTACCGCATCAACATATCAAACTGAAAGAGTTCCCTTGCCCCAGAATTAATTTTTTGCCCCAATTTGTTATCTGAACACACACATGATATGCATGTGTATATATATATATATAAAATTTATAAACATAAATTGAAATCTCATTTTTGAATTATTTGCAAATGTGGCATATGCTGCCTCCCTTTACCCCTAAACACTTGAATAAACCAGCCCTAGAAGTTAGTAAGCTCTCAACTTAATTTTGAGAAGCTCTTCTTTACTAATCTCCTATTTGCTTGCATTTTTACAGGGTTGAAATACATAACACAGGCTGTCCTGAAACTTACTGAGTAGCCACAGTTGGCCTCAGATTCACAGTGATTGTCCTGCTTCAGCTTCTCAGCTCGTGGGATCACAGGTAGATGCCACATATCTGGCTAATCTGCTATTTATAGTCAATTACTTAAAATAATGTCCTTTGTAGCACGTTCCTCTGAAACCAGGATTCAGTTTAGGATTGAAGATTCTATTTAGCTGTTACATTTCCTACATTTATTAATTTATCTTTGTATTTTATGGTGCTGACGCTTTTCAAGACTATAGCTTAATAAAATCAGAGCCTTTATTTTATTTATTTATTAATGATTTATTTTTATTGTATGTGCACTGGTGTTTGCCTGCATGCATGTCTGCGTGAGGGTGTCAGAGTCCTTGGAACTGGAGTTGCAGACAGTTGTGAGCTGCCAAGTGGGTACAGGGAATTGAACCTGGGTCCTCTGGAAGAGCAGTGAGCTCTCTTCACCACCGAGCCATCTCTCCAGTCCCTGAAATCAGAGCCTTTTTAAATTGGACTTTCTCATGATTGGATTAATGTTTAAAGTCAAGGTGCTCCAGGACTGGAGAAATGGCTCAACAGTTAAGAGAACTTGCTGCTCTTGCGGAGGACCTGGCTTTGGTGTCTAGGAGTATGGAAGCCCTCCTTTAACTCCAGTTCCAGGCGATCCAATGTCCTCTTCTGATCTCCATTATCAGTAGTCATTCAAATGGTGCACATACATACATACATACATACATACATACTACAGGCAAAACACTCCAATACATAAAATAAAATAAATATAAAATCAAGGCGCACATTTCATCCAGAACACTCCACAGGCAGGCAGGTGCTTAGGGCACCACATCTGCACAGTCAGTAGGGCCCCCTGCTTCTCATTGGTGACGCCAATGTTGATTCTGTTAAAAGTCATAATAGGTGTTGTCTGATTTGTCTTCTATTAAGACACTATTTCCTTCTGAGGATAATGTCCACTCTGTTGGAAGCCACGAGAGACCATGCAAACAGCTAGCTCTTCACCAAGACTTTTCTCATGTTTAGCATCTGTGGATGAGTCCTGCTTACGCCAATTGTTCTGACAGTTGCTGCAGAGCATTGATTTTTGCATTGACAGCAATTCCTCAGCGTTTGCCAGTGGACTTGGTGCTGTGGCATAAGCGAGCGTTGTCTCCTCTATGAATTTGTTTATTAATTTATTATGGATTCCTGGGTTCTAGACCTTAGAAAACTCTAACTTAATGTAGTCAGTTCTTGAGATCTGTGGGGAGGTGGTTTCAGGAGTCCCTGAGATATCAGATCTTTCTTATGACATGGCAAGAGACCTTATACTGTAGATCATCTTAGATTACTTATAATAATCCAATATAATAAAAATGTTGTTTAGGAGGTTGGTATACTGTGTGGCTTAGGGAATAAGATCACACACTAGGTACAGATACAGCGCCCGCCCCCACCTGAACGCTTTACCCCTCAGATCTGTTGAATCTGCAGGTACGGGATTCATGCAGGAAGGATGCTACACTCCCCCTTTTTATTTGGATGCTCTTTGTTCTATATTTGGCCAGCAGGAGCCCCTTCCCTTGTCCCTGTGACATTGCCATAGGTTTTGAGTCTTTCTTCCCTTCTGGCATTACACAATGTTCCAGGCTTATCTTGCACTTCCCTCTTCCAGCCCTGAAGTCAGCCATTCTTCTAAGGAGTCCCGATTGCCCTTAGTAGGAAACAGTATTGCAGACCAGGATCTGCCTGCTAGTGCGCACATTGCAACTGATCTCTGGATTTATCTACTATCGCCTTTAAACTGTTACTCTTCTGGGTGTTTGGTGGAACAACTGTGTATCTGTGGCCATACTGATGAATGTCGCCATTGCTTTCAACTTATTCCAGGGAAGACCCAGTGACCACCCTCCTCGGGCACCTGTAGCTGGCTCGAAGTGGATTTCTTGGTCATGAGGTACGTGTTCAAAATTTTACTTGATATGCTGTCTAGTTCTGTGGGGTGGCTCTGCCTGTTTAAATACTAACGCAGGAGAGCCGTCTTCTGATACCTGCCCAGGCATTTGTTTCTACACAGTGTGAGCAGTGCAGAAACACCACTTGCCTTCACAGGGCTGGGGGCTGCTCCGTAAAGCACGCAGCTGGAGAGCTGGCCCTCCCAGGGTGGGAAGGCATTTGGAAAGCAGGTAAGAGGAGGCATGTGGCTCATGAGTGAGGGAACAGAGCAAATTATAGACAGTGACTCTCCACTTCTTTCCCCCGCCTGGTGGGCCCTATTGCTCTAGCTTGGGGCCACTCTTTCACTGTCTTCTCTCTGCAGCCTTTGCAAGAGGCCTCTAGACACGGGAGGATGATTCCCTGGCTTCAGATGAGAGTTCACGGTAACTGTTCTTGTCACGTCAAATTTTATCAGGGGCTGAAATAAGTATTTTATTGAG
The DNA here is from genome assembly GCF_982192425.1 of Myodes glareolus. Taxonomy (NCBI): domain Eukaryota; kingdom Metazoa; phylum Chordata; class Mammalia; order Rodentia; family Cricetidae; genus Myodes; species Myodes glareolus. The sequence goes on from NC_142034.1 coordinate 92,423,147, forward strand.
ACAGGGTCTCATTATGTAGACCAGGCTGGCCTACACAGAGATCCACCTGCTTCTGCCTCCCAGGTACCGGGATTAAAGTATGCCCCCCCACTCATGACCATCTTCTCTGCTTTTGATATGAGTTCTCCCTAGCCTTCAGCCTGGCTTCCTCTTGCCACAGCCTCCCAAGTGCTGGGCTTATAAACCTGTACCACCATGCTCGGCCCAAATGTTTTTCTTAAAGAAGCCATACCTACCCAGCTCACCAGAACCTATCCAGTGAGAATGTAGCCTACGCAGGAAAGAAAGCAAATGGCCACAGGTGGAAACCCAGCACAATTCAGGCATTGATATCGAGATCAAAAGTGGCACCACAGGCAGGGGCATGGAGGGGAATAAAGACAGCGATTGGGGCAGGGCAGGAAGGTGTGTGTGTCTTGGCAGCGTCCTGTGAGGCGCGGAAACACAGGGCAGGTTTCTGGTCACACAAAGGGACTCTGGGAGAGGAAGCAGAGAGCCCGAGGGACGGAGGCCAGAAACCTGGGGTTTGCTGGGGCTTTGAGACAGACACACTGTGGGGTGGTCTCCTCCTCTCAGACACAGGGAGGATTTTGAGGGCTGCTTTGTGTAGCTCTCCAGGCTGGGTTCTGCCCAGGTCAGGGACTCTAGCGCTGGACGTTAGGTCAGCTACCCACACAGGTACTCCTTGCCTCTCACATCCTCCGGAGCCTTCCGCCGGGTGAGGGGACTTTTGGGTAGTATATCCACTTAGGAAAAGGATGAGCTGGGATCTCAGTTTTGATACCAACACCATCCCGAGCAGTGAAATGGGTTATTTTCTACCTTTTCAACCTTTTGGCATGAGAGTATTTTAATTCACAGAATTAAAATTGAAAGCACAACCCAATAATTCAGCCTTAGCTTAGCCATCACATCTAACTCGACATTTTATCCTATTTCCTTTGTGCAGGTATACACTTATGTGCATGTGTGTTATATACTACGCATGGACACCTATAGATCTATACATTTTTCTTTTGGCTAAACCTTTAAAAAAACCCATTCCAACTACTATATATGCTTTACCAAGTTTGAAGGCAGAAAGCACATCTTATTTAGGTGGAGAGAGTTCACTATGCCATGGAGCTCCTTTATCTGTGAGGGGTATACTTTAAGGTCCCTAGTCGGTACCAGAAACCACAGATGGGATGGAACCCTGCAAGGACTGGTTTTCTTTCTCTTTATACATGCGTATAATATAATTAAATTCACAGATTAGGCCTAGTAGGAGATTAATAGCAATGACCAATAATAAAATGGAACACATTTTATAACATGCTATAATAGTATTTATGTGATTTGGCAGTATCTCTTGAGTAAGGCAAATTTTAGTAATTCTGTCTGTTTTTTTTTTTTTAAAAAAAAAAACCTCGTCTAGCTGAGACTACATACTTTGTGTGTAAACTACTGTTCTGACCTGATAATAGGTAATAAGGCTAGGACCCAGATAACTGGCGCAGTAAAAGGGACCCCTAAATAATCAAGAAGAACATAACTATTAAGAAATGACTACCGTCCCTAGGGCTGGACGAACAGGACAGGAGGCTGGAGGAAACAAAGCCAGATACTTTGAGGAAGGGCTCTGAGTTGCTGCTCTCAGTGTGTCCCTGTAGCCAGGGGTGGGGTGGCCTCAGAGCTGGGAGCTGGGACTCAGCAGCTGGATACAGCTGTTGCTCCAGGAAAGCGCTACAGCTGCCAGGGAGGGCAGGTTACTGCTGGGGACAGAGCATGGACAGGAGGTGGCAGGAAGCAGCACGTGCTTGTCCGTCCCGCCTAGCACTCCCCTTCAGCCTCTTCCCTTGGTAACATTTGTGACAGGACTTGTGGGTCCTAGCTTGGCAGCGCAGAAGAGTTAAGTATGGTTGTTTCTTGCTGTCCCTGGGAACATGGCTTCAACACTCCCTATAGAAGGTAAAATCTGCAAATCTTCCAGTCCCATGTATGAAATGATGTGGCGTGCATTTATAACCTATGCTGTCCTTCCATATACTCCAAACCTACTTTAGATGGCCTCTTCGGCCTAGTGCTGTGTAAACGTCATGAAAATAGTTGTAACATACGGTCTAGGGAATAACAAAAGGCCTGTAGTGTTTAGCTACACTTGATCAGTCTGCCTTTGGTTGAACCCACGGACACAGAACCTGTGCCTAAAGGCCAATTATAGAAGGGTGAGCCTGGATCCGAAAAACAGTGTTTTAGTAAGCGGAAAAAGGCATAAGCACTTGAGTGCGTGCTTTCTAAATAAGAGTGTTGTCCTACACACACACATTACCCTGATTGAGCCTTGAATGCTCCCATCTCTGCTGTCAGAAACACAATTGTTGTCCTACATACACACACACACACACACACATACACACACACATTCATTACCCTGCTGAGCCGTGCACGCTCCCATCTCTGCTGTCAGAAACACGATTATTGTCCTACACACACACATTACCCTGACTGAGCCGTGCACGCTCCCGTCTCTGCTATCATTTCCCCAGATGCTTTCATGGTGAAGATTTGAGTTTTCCCAGGGATAGGAATTCAGTCATACTTTCCGCACTAAATTTACCTGTTCTACCCCTTTAGCCTTTCTTATTCTAGAACAGTCTATCCATCCCCCTCCCTCTGGAAGGCTCATGATAAGTGACCAGGGGACTCAAGTTATACTATACAAAGTCCCACCTTCTGAGGAGCTGAGTGTTCATGACAGTTTAAAAAACCTGTACTTTTACTTTTTTAAAAAATGTATCCCTGATAGTTTCTGTATCCTAGAAGTATTTAAATTGGTTAGATCACTTCAATTTTTTCAAGAACACGGATACTTAAGGCAGGACTGTATCTTAGTAACCCCTCTATAGGTTGGAATAGATCAAGTTGAACATACATTGCCTAGGTGCTGCCTCCTGCATATCTCGACTGGATGTCACAACTCACTTGGGGTCTAGTTGTCTGCCAGTGTGATGCACAGCTGCATGGGGGCTGTGGCTTATGGCTACCGCCCAGCGTCAGAGGAAAGTGTCATGCTGTCTGTCACTAGCCCAAGAGAAGGATAAAGTTCAGCATTCAAAGCAGAGCTATTGACTGTGTGTCGCTGACACAATGCCGGGGAGTGAGGATGTTGCCGACTGAATCACCCTACGTTGGACGTGCTGCCTCACCCAAGTTATCCTCACTGCTGTGTTTTAGTAGAGGAGTTATGGTGTCATCTCTGAAGACCCCAACTTCAGATACACCTTGATTCCTTAGCAACAAAAGCATCGCTTCAGGTCCTTACCCATGGTGCTTCTCTCGCCCCAGACTCGGGATCGTCTCAGCATCACTGAGGTGTTCTTTGGGGTCTAGTTGTCAGCTTTGCTGACCACGACCTTGGATCCTGGCCATCCTGACTTCCCGTCAGCATCTTTGGGCACAGTCTTTACCTATTGCTCAGCTGCACTTTATCCTTGGCTCCTAGTTCACTGCACATGAGCAAAACACTCAGCTCTGAGCAGACAAGGGGAGTTCTAGGCTCCATTCCTTTTCTTAAGTGTTCACAGGGTTGTAGCAGGTAGACCGACACCAAAGAAACCCCATTCTAAGAGAACCAGTAGCTCAAATTCAAAATGTGATATTGATTGACCCCTCAGTTTCTTCTTCCTTAGAGGCTTTGCGTCTTCAGCTAAGAGGGGAAGTCAATTTCCTTGGCCCTGGAATTGAGCTGGTGCTGGGTCTCACCTTACCCAATAGGAGAGTAAAAAAATCATATAACAGAGGCCAGGAAGCGTTTGCCTTTTGGGAATTTCCCCTTCCCGCTGGTGGGAGAGCACTTTGGGAAGAACCCCGGGCTAGTACAGGCCATGTGAAGAGAATTGGGGTATCCTTGCCAAACAGTGTGTCAGCCCCCAACTGGACCACAAGGTGAGACCAAGGGAAGACACACTTCCCGGGTCCAGCCTTCACTGCCAACACCCAGAATCCTAGCTAGTTAAAGATCATCACAAGAGTTATCAAGGTCACACAGCACAGGCGCCATCTAACCAGATGTGGAGGGGCAGCATCTCCTCAGTCTAACCGGGTGTGGAGGGGCGGCATCTCCTCAGTCTCAGCTTGGAGTCACCATGCTGGCATGTGGGCCCAGTGTTGCTGCATCCTTCAAGGTAGTTCTTATATAAAACACTCCAACCTTTAAGTAACGCTGGAGACCGAGTGATATTCTAGACGTGGATTCCTCTTCTCCAGGTCACACTGACTCTTGCTGAGGGTTCCAGTGTCTGCTCCCATTATTCTTCTCATCCTACAAAGAGTGGAAGTCTGGGGGGAGATGGTCAGGGGGATCCTGAGTCCCTGACAGAAGGAGGAGGGAGTGAAGACAGCCTTGACCTGCCTGGTGTGGACATTGGTGTCACTGCAATGGTCTCCTAGGGGCCTCTCTCTACTCATTCTTCAGGACCCAGACAAAATTGGCTCTAGAAGTGTTTCAGATTCGGGGCATTTAAAAAAGATTTTTGAATAATAACAAATGTATAAGAAGATCCCTCAGGGATGAGGTCCAAGTCCAAACTTTGTTTTTGCTTTTGTAGTTCTTTGGGACCTGGCTTTGATGAATGTGCCCCCCGAGGTCAGGGGTGGCACTTTCTACTTGTGGTATCATGCTGGCACTCAAAGTCTTGGATCTGTGAGCATTTTTGGGTTTGGATTATGGAGTCTTCTGTTCATAGCTTACTTTTAAAATATCCCCCTCTCTGTCTCTCTCGTCAGCCTTGGGGATTATTCTTGGACTGCCAATCTGGGTATACAGTCACACTCTTCCCAGGCCATAGTGCTACTGGGGTGTGGCTGAAGATTTAAGGGGCAAGACCTAATGGGAGGCAGTTAGGTTATTGGGGGCTTGCCTTCAGAAGGGTCATTGAGACCTGAGCCCTTAATGTCCTTCCCTCTGCTTCTCAGCTTGAGAAGCAAGCCTTCATATCATGACTGCTGCTTCCCCACAGGCCCGGAAGCAGTGCCACCAGCCAATCGTGGACTAAGACTAGGAGCAAAACTAATTCCTTCTCCTCTAGGAGCTGGTCACCTCCGCCATTTTGTTGTAGTAACAGAAAGCAACTAATGGCTGAGAAGCCCGGGGATCTGGTTCACGTGTTAGTTTGATGCCCAGGTGGATGCGGCTTAAAGAACCATGTGACCCAGAGAGTGTCCCCCTTTCCTGATTGCTCTCCCTTGGTTTGGCTGAGGCAGGCTGTATCACGTCACAGCTGCTCCCAGCTACCTCTCCATGCAATCCTGTGTGAAAGGGAGTCGTTGGGTATCAAAGTTCATCTAGCTAAGGAATTAAAAAAAATATAAAAATTTCTCACAGTTGTGTGGATTTATGGAAGTGCACAAATCGATCAATCACATACCTCCTTTGCCTGCTAAGTGCATTCAAAGTTAAGCTTCCTACAGAAGCTGTCCATTTAGCTTTCTGGTCCGGCGATAGTAACGCCAGGGTTTCTGAGCAATTAAAGCCCTAGGTCAGAGCGTCCTGGCCTCTGAGGCCAGGTGATCTACCTATGGAAGTGTGTCAAGGGACTTTAGTGTGTGTGCCATGCAAGCCAGACCAAACATCAGGATGATTACAGAGGAATAACCCTGAACTGGTGTCCAGTCTCCCATCGAGAAAGTGATCTCATAGACAGTTTTTCCTTCCCACTTTAATTCACTTGATCCCTCACGGTCTAAATCTGGGCATGGATGAGGAGACCAGGAAAACATTGAGACAAGGTTGCCAGGGCACTCAGAGAGGCCTGGGGAACCTTACTCTTTTTTTCTGTATGGAGGTTCTTTTCCATTTGAGTTACCCACTCCTCTAGCTGGTGGAAGATGGCTCAGTATTAGCAGGAACCTGGTTGGAACTGGGGCAGGAAGCATGTGGCTTTCCCTTCTAGGAGAGAATGGGGAGTTTGAGTGTGGAGCCTGTGGCCCCTTGTGTGCATCAGGGCTCCCAGAACACAGAAGAATGACTGAGATACAGGGATGGACCAAGGATGAGTCCTTCTGAGGATTTCTGCTGGAGACGGTTAAGATGGATAGTTGGTTTGTGCTAGTTTGTCCAGTGAGGGCAGCTACTCTGAATGGGGACTCTTAGCAGTCCTGACTTCTAGATCCATTAGCAGGCTATCTTCTCTCAGTGACAGCTCTGTACTTGTCCTGGGTAGAGGACTTGGGGATGGATGGCCTACCTTCTGTTATACCACATGATGTGGCTTTTGGCTTTGCCTTGTTAGGGAGGAGGGGAGCTAGGATACTAGGGAGCCTATTGAAGCTGAGTCTGTCTCTCCCAGCCTCTACTTGCTGCCTGAATTTTCTTTATGGCTGTTTCCCTGGGATCTCATGTTTAAAAAAGAAATGCTGCCCGTTTGGAGAGAAGGAAGGCATGAAGGAAGGGTTGCCATAGTTACTTTCCAGCAGATTCTTTGGTCACATCCTTCTCTCCCTTGAGGACTGGAAAGGAGAGCACATGGCACATGTGCAGCACATGGCAGCACATGGAAGAAAGATATGCCTGTATGTCAGGATGTCAGGGACATATGGGCAGGAGAGCCACAGTTGGAGTATTTCTTCAGGGCAGAAGAGGGCACCAGATCTCATTACATTTGGTTGTGAGCCACCATGTGGCTGCTGAGAATTGAACTCAGGACCTCTGGGAGAACAGTCAGTCAACAGATCTGTTGATCCATCTCTCCAACCCCAGCTGGAGTATTTATAGCACAAAGGAGAATTGAAGAGAGCAGGAATGTTTAAAGAACTCCCCCTTGGGTCAGCTTCTTGCATTGTGCTCCCCAAGGACTTTTGATTTTAATCTGAATGGTTAGTCTAGCACTGTCCCCAACTTCCCTGTTGCTTATGGAAGGGTGTAAGTGAAGAAGCTTGAGTTTCTTACCTTTGAATCAAGACTGTCTTGCTAAAAAATGAGGAGAGCTCTTCACCCCTTAAATGAGGTTATGCATAGAAATATCCAGCATGATGTCTACAAGGATATATCCACAAAGCATTGGTTCAGAATGCCTGCTGATTCCAAATCTGCATTGTTAAATCCCTTATGTAAATGGCTCAAGACTTACCCAGAGCTTAAAAACCTTCCCACATGGGTTAAGCAGGTCACTGACAATACTCAATAAAATGTAACTGTTCTGTAAATTATTTTCACCCTCTGTGTTTAGGGAAAATGATGAAGGGAGGTCTATACCCATTCACTGCAATTATTGCTTGCTCTGGATGTTTTTGGTTTACAGTTGGTTCAATGCACAGGTTGCAGAGGCCTGGCTGCACTAGTTTCTTGTAGCATTGCAGAGTCTGCGCTGTCTTTCTACTCTTGGTAGCACTGAGATGAAGACAGTTAAGGTTGCAGCCGAGACTCAGGAGGGAATGGCTGCCAGTGGATGCTGGCTTTAGTCTGTGGCTTGCTGTTCAGGGCTGCCAGGTTTTGCCACCAGGAGAGAGAAATAGAGGAAGAAGGGGCAGGCTGACTTCTCTTTGAGCAAAGAACCTGCCTTTATTATTAGAAAAGTGGATGGGATTCTTGGGCTATGAAGCACACAAGAATTTTACAAATAACTATAGTAGGCAAGCGGCAGATACACACCATTCTTTGATGATTTGTAACTAAAAAATAATGATTTCAGGAGAAATCCAACCTGAGGAAAGTACAAACGAAAACTACATATTAACGTGGAAGACTGCTTCTGGGCACGAATGGGCTGCTGATGGTCTTACATGCAGCCAGCCTTACCCGGGATCCCCGTGTTTTCTGGTCTCCACCACCTTTGGGAAGATTTAGGAAGTGTTTATGAATCCATGCCTGTGTCATTCAAGATACCTTGTTCTGAACACACGGAAAAGAAGGAGGCACCTGCACAAAGGAATAAGGGAGCGGAGGAGGAGGAGGAACCAGAGGGAGGCTCCTGCGTTATATTGGAATCTATATTAAACTTATTAAGTCCAAAGTTGGACGACATATTTGATTGTGAGCTTACTGGTAGCCAAAGCAAAGAGGGAAATCTGACTCATAAGAGGATTCACACGAAGGTCAAAGGACAACTTAATGGAGCTGATTTTCTCCACCATACGGGTTCTGAGCATTGAACTCAGGTCTCCAGACAAGAACCTTTATAAGCTGATTTGTTGGTCCCACAGAACATCTCCCTTAAGAGGTGAGAAGTTCTTACTGATGTGGAAGCGGGACAGGTTTCCATGCCAGAAGCCTGTATGAAGTCAAGGGATTCCCAACACAGCTTTACAGTGTACAAACCAGAAAGCTTCATACAGCGACAACGAGAAGATCCTTCTCACACTACTGTAAAAGGACCTCAAATATTCTGTCCTTGGACTCTCCTCTCCTTCATGTCTGGATTTCACCCAGAGGAAATCCAAGAAGGAGTAATGTACAAGCGGTGTCCCGGGGGATGAAAGGGCAGTGTCCCAGCAAAGGGCAGTGGACCTAGATCCACAAACCAGTCCTGCAGCCCGTGGAGCTCTCCATGTGCAGTGTGCGCCTGTTTCCCAAGTCCAGTGGACTGCAGAATCTCTGGGTTCTACTGGAGGGGGGATTAGAAGTTAGAGGCACATGTGTCCAGGATTGGAGATACACATTTCTCATTTTAGCTCACATACTCATCTCAGGCTCTTGAGAACAATTTTTTAAAATTGACATATCCAACTGTAGCTTTATGGATTGTGGGGGGATTTTCTGTATATGTGGTATAATCACATCAGGACAAGCATATCATTTGCCTCAAAATTCATCATTTTTTTTTTGTGGTGAAAACATTCAACCCCCCTCCTTTTTTTCTAGCTTTTGTGTAATGTGTAGTGTGTCATTGCTGTCGGCAGTCACCCTGCCGCAACAATACAACCCCAGACCTCATTTCTCTTGTCTATCTGTGACTTGATACCCACTGAACAATCTTCCTGCACCACCCAAGCCTCCAGTCACCACCAGGCTATTCTTAACTTGTATGAGCTCAGCTGTTCTAGATGACATGTATGAGTGAGATCATGTGGAACTTGACTGTCTGGGCCTGGCTTCTCTCACTTAGCATAATACCCTTCGGTTCCACCCGGAGGCTGAAAGTGACATCTCGTGACCCTTTGTGACTCAGACTCAAGTTTGAAAGGGACTCTTGTAAGATGGCACCTTGGCAAGGACCCGTCTGGAGTCATGTGTCATGAATGGGTTATGGTTTTTCCTGGGACAGGTAAATAAGACCAGCTTATGATTGCTTTAAAGATGAGCATCCAGAAAAGCCCTTCTGCTAATGACTTTGCATGTCCAGAGATAAACATCCCATTCTGGGGGAGTCTAATGGTACATGGAGGAGTCTAATCTCTCTGCCATGTGATGAAAAGTATGTTATGGCTCTGCCATTCGTCCAGCCTTGGCATCCCTACTAAAGGTCCATGCATTTCGGCCTTCTATTCTGGGGTGCAGAATGAAAGATGTCCAAGGAAAGACCTTGGCATTATTTGGCCCTACTGTGCATGAAGCTGAAGAAAGGGAGCCCCATTCCCAGACTTCTGCTTCTCACTTGCCTTTGCCTGCAGCCATCTTTGGTTTTGCACGGGCTTTCCAGGTGGGACTCTTTAGGTTGTCTGGGAGTCAGGTTCACAGCCTATGCTCTCCTTAGCATGGCTGATGTTTGGAAATGTTTGCCTTCTGAAGCCAGACACTCATTTTTCTTGGGCTGCAACAACCACCCAGTCCATGTGGATCATATGCAAAAAAAGGGGCGAGACAGTGCTTACAAATATATACAAAAGTCATGTGAAAGTCACATAAATCCCTGTATAAGTAGCATAAGCTGGGCTTCTAGCCCAACAAGGCAAGCATCATGTATATAAATGACAAAGAACATTTATACAATAAATCCTGCTCTTGCAGTAAAGTTCCTTTTAAACAGTCCGTGCTTGGCAATTGTTACTCCCCAAACCAGTCTAGTCATTAAATACTGGCATCCTGGTTTGGAAAAAAAGGGACTGGAGAAGCCTTTGTCTCTCTGGAGTCTGTTCCACTCCGCATTTCTCCTTTCTCTGGCCATACAACCTTCCTCTGTGCCTGTCTTTGTATCACTCTCAGGACTAACTCTGCACACCAGCACAGCCTTCTTGTGAACTTTTACTAGACACCATGTCTTGGTAACTCTGCACTGGACAAATCCTCATCGGATCCTTCCCAAAGTCCTTCTCGAACCTACTTTATGTGAATATTGTTGCTCCTGGGTATGCAGATTTTTGACTTTGAGGTCACTAAATGAAAGCTGTCACTAAAGGAAAGGTGGTAAACGCAGATCCATTGTGAAGGGAACCCATGCACTGTGTTCCAGTCATCAGAGAGCACTCTGTGACACGGTAGGAAATATGCAAAGAGTAAGGAGAAAAATCAGGTGTTTAAAAAAGCCAGCAAAGAATACATTTCTTCCTGGGTCTATTGTATGGATCCTAAAAAGGCACAGGAATATTTCTTTCTGCCTCAGTTTTTCTTTTTGAGGTTTTAGCTCTTAGACTTAAGAGCAGTTTGAAAACAATATGTGGAAAATTCCAGAAATTCGTAAGTTTTGAGTTGCACACCATTTTGAATGGCAGGACAAAACTGTGAGTCACTGCTCTGCTGCCCAGGATGTAAATCATTCCTTTGCCCACAGTATCTACTTGGTATATGCTACCTGTCTTGTGGTTATCAGAGTCACTGCCTCAGTGTTATGGTGCTTCTGTTTGAGTAAACTTTATTTGACATTATAATGACCTAAAGGCACAAGAGCTGCAATGTACCAGTTCACATTATGCCCCCACTGTCTTTGAGTGAAAATGTGGGAGATTTTGACTTACTAAAAGAGCAAAACAAACAAAAAAAGAGCAATCTCTATGGTGAGTTATCATTTATTTCTTTCTGGACCTAAGCTGTCCGTGCAGCTTTATTACAGGTGAACAGACACAGGAAAAGCCTGGTGTGAACCGGGTTTGGCATTCTGCAGTCTTAGATCACAGACTATGAACCTAGAGGAAATAGCGCTACTGTCATGGGATACCTGCTGCTAATCCTGTGGCGGCAGGGACAAGGGTGCCTCCGATGCAGAGAAGTTGTTTTTTTGTTTGTTTGTTTGTTTGTTTGTTTTTTTGCATGATTGTTTGGTGATCTGCCCACAGTCTCACTCTTTCTGGAGATGCAGACTGTCTAGGGAGGCTCTCTCTAGAAGCAGACAAGAAGAGAGGGGCTTACTGAAGCCATCACTAGCTTCCTGTTTGTGTCTTCCTCATGGGCTTCACTTTGCCCATCCTAGAGACGTCCTGACCTGTCTTGTGGGCAGCCTTGTGGGTGAATCTTTTGTACTGACATCAATGTGGGAAAATACTTCTGGGCAAGGGTGCATGGCTAGGAAGGAAGTTGTCTAAGAGGTCTAGTGAATTTTACTGACATTATTCAGTTAGCATTTATTAAATAATCATGCCCTGTGCACCAGGTGTTGTGCACCTACTATGTGCCAAGTGTGTGGGTGCACACCTACTAATGTGTTTTGTGGTGCTGAGGGTTCCCTGTCTTGTGTTTGAACTTTGTCTTCACATCACACACTGGTGCTTTTACTGTTTGCAAGCCGCATATGTCCTTCAAAAGTGTCCCACCCTCTCCTTGGAAATCTGAGTGTGCAGGGTTATGAAGCAGTGTCACGGGCAAGAGAACAACCAGGCCCCAGAACTCTGCCTTGATTCTGGCTTCATCCACCTTGAACTTCGAAGTGCGCGGTTTTCTCCTAGGAAAACAAGAGAACGAGTTAACTTTCTTCTCGTCTGTGGGTAAGCACGTTATGGTTGTAGACTGTCGTTCTGGTCCAACAGTTTCACAAGGCAGTGACCTCATCTGCATGAACTCAGATGCTATGGTCGCAGAGAAGGCACAGAAGATTAATTAGAGGGTCACTTGGAACAATCAATACCACTTTGTCTTAGCTGATGTGTGGTTGGTTCTTAACTCGTTGATTTAAAGTTGTTTGTTTCCTGTCTGAAGACTTAAAAATGCTTCTTGAGTGCACTTCAGCAGAGCACATTTTTCAGTTTGAAAAGTCAAATATTTTAATTACAAAAAAAGCAGAGACCATAAAGGGGGAGAGAAAAAAAATGGAATTTCAAAATGAAATACTGATCACTTCTCAGCTTTTTGGCTTAGATTAAGTCCAAAAATGCTGCACATGTATCCCTGTGTTGAGTGGGTTTGTGTTGTCTGCACTGTTTGTCTCACTCATGAGCATCTCCGAGAGCACCGTGGTGTTGAAGCAGCCACACTGTTTAGACAGCGAGGCTGTTTCCAGCTTTTTCCTTTTACAAACATTACATTGTGGAACATTTAAATGTGAGTATCTTTAGCCACAATTCCTTTGGGATAGATGCTTAAAAGGGAATTGCTATGTCCAAATTTATTCTCATCTGGCAAAGAGATTACAGTTTTTTAAACATATTGTCACCCCCAAATATTTTACCTCTTACAAATAATATATGCACCTGTCTACCCATCTTTCTCCTTATAAAAAAAGCCTAATAAAATTTTAAATAGGCGCCTGGTTTTGGTAGCTTCTCTGTGGTTGTTTGTGAGTATTTTTTGCCTTTATCCACTCGGGTGCTGTGCACTGCGACCTGCTGAGTGGCAGCTTGTGCTCCTTGTCTATGTGGGTACAGTTTTCCCTAAGCGATTTTTCTCAGTGTTATTGGGGGTTGAACCTAGGGCCTTGTGTGTGCTGAGCAAGCCCTCTACCGCTGGGCTATGTCCTCAGCTCTTCCCACTGATTTTTGCATGTAGCTATGGTGTATATTACAAATAGAGTTCCCTCCTGGTACAATTTAAAGAAATTTTCTTTAAAATCCGAATTAAATTATTTATTAGGCATGTGTGCATTTATTTATTCATTGTGTGTGTGCACATGCTGTAACATATATGTGAGGGTCAGAGGATAATTTGTAGTAGTTGGTTCTCCCCTTCCACCTTTTGAGTCTTGGGGATCCATCTCAGCCCCTCAGACTTGGCAGCAAGTTCCTTTCCCAGCTATCTCTTCAGTTTTGTAAACTTAACACAAGTTTTTTAATTTTATGCAATTAAATGCATAAATGTTTCTGTCTTTCTCCTGTGCCTTGCCATTAGTGTATATGCGTATGTAATTTCAAATTCCGTGAAGACAGTGCACACATTCTCCTTGTGAAAAACCCGATGGAAGAAACCATAGAGACTAGAAAGCCAATGTTTTCTCTGCTCCTGCTCTCCATTCCCCACCCGAGAGACAGCTGCTTCTAACAGTGTGGGTAGTTGCTCAGCCTTTAGAGCAAGCGTCATTAATTGGTCTTTGGCCCTGGAGGGCTTGCTGTCTGTCAGCTGTGAACACTATGCCTATGTGAAAAGCTGATAGTCATAGCTCATGGTCCCATTCCGTAGGCTGTCAGCCTGTTACCCACAATGCACCTCTCTACCAGCTCGGGGCATGGCCATGGCTTTCCTTAGCAGGCCCTCCTGCTCTGAGTCTCTGAGGGGAGCCAGGGAAGCTGGTCTGGAATGGGAATTATAGAGCCCGATGGTCCAGCTTTCTCTCCCTCCAGCGCAAAGTCTGGCTTCCCCTGTTTGTACGTGGATCGGACACTGTGAACCCACCATGCTCAGACCCGGATGGATCGTGGCAGGGGGAGTGAGAACCACCCTTGCCCTTCCTGACTGAAATGCAAACCCCGCGGGCCTGGCTGCCACCAGAGACCAAACTCCCCTGTTGCCCGATGCCTTTAGGTGCACGACAGCCACAGAACCGTCTTTGAAAGAAATGAGTGTCCTGAGTTGGTCGGGAACATCTTTCCACAGAGTTAAATTGAACTGCTACTTACCCCCACTACACTGAAAAATAAAATACCAATCTTGATGCTTCCAGAGTGTTCCCTGCAGCACCCCTGGGGGCAGGAAGGCAGGATGCTCTTCCCAACACCTTCCTCACCTTTTTTTTTCTTCTTCTTCTTCAAATTTTGACACAGCCCTGAGTTTAGCTGGTTTCATTTGCAGAACGTGTTGTGTCTGATTCTTGTTTCTTTCAGTAGGTTTTAGAAAATATACAGGTTCAACTCAGGGTCAAGTTGGTCTTTTTTTTTTCTGGAAAAAAAAACCACTTTGGTTTGTTCCACTGTTCAGTAACAAAATTAATGTTTGGGCCTGGCTGAGGGTTCAGCGAGCGGGTGTGGGCTGTTTTGGTCACAGAGGCACAGTGGACGTCCTTGATGGGGACTGAATTTCTTCTGTTCCAAGGGAGAATTGCAGGTCTGTTAGGAAACGCCTTCTCAGCTCCTGAGGGCTGCCACCACATTCCCTGAGAGCGTTGCCCTCAGCTCCCAGCCAGGTGGTCAATGGTCCTCTGTGTGGAGGGGTGGAGCCGCGACGGCAGAGGGGACCAGGAGGTGTGGTCAAGAGGCATGCCAATCAACTTACACAGCAGAGGAGCGAAGCCTGCTGCAGGGGAAGAGGCTGGAAGGCGTCTGGAGGATGGATACAGTACCAGCAGCCCTGGACCCACAGTGACAATACTGAGCTGTATGAGTCAAAACCCATTATCTATACCACCTCTAGGGCTCAGGGAATGCCAGGGAAGAGGGGGCGGGAAGAATGGAAAAGTAGGGCGGGGCGGGCAGGGGCCCCGCAAAACGGCCTCCACTGGACATGATACGGCTATTGTGTTTATGAGCTCAGCGAAGCCGAGGTGACCTGCACAAGGCTGGGTTGTTAACATTTCATGGAGGGTGAAGCACTCACAAGCTTCCACCCCTTCCTGAGGGACAGTTCATGGCAACTGCCATTTTATTTGGTGGTGTAACTACTGATAAGTTGCCTATGCCAAAGTAAACACGTTTCCCTCCCTCACATATGTATACTCGTGCAAGAACTATAATTCCACTTGGTAAGTCACAGGCTCAAAAGCCGTGAACGTGGTGGGGCATTGCTGGGAAGGAGACGGACAGGGAGGGGAGAAGTAACGGGGAGAAAAGATTGACATTTATTATATCCATATATACATTAGACACATGTAATATACATTAAATACACGACATACATGTGGGAAGCTGTCAAAAATAAGTTAGCAAGCAAACAAAACAAAATAAGATCCAGGCATTGGAGAAAGCCATGAGAACACATCGCGGGTAAGTACAGAGAACGGAGCATTTTCATGTGTATCCCATCTCAGCCTTTTTACCCCCTTCTATCAACAGGACCTGGAAGAGCATAGCTACTCATAACCATTCAGTCTACTAAACAATAGACCTCTTGAGGGTACAAACCTGCGTACACTTATTCACGACAGAATTCCCAGCAACTGGCTCTGTGCCAGGCTGAGTTGTTGCTTTAAAAACTATCTTTCGAATAAATATATATTTTTTAACTTTTACACACCATGAACAACAAACAACCCTTCATCCTAAAGACATCTTGTCCTGGCAACTTTCTGGCGACCTTTGGCAATGACTGGCTGTCTTCAGGCTTCTGCTTCTTCATCTTTAAATGGGGATGCTGAGATGATAACCATTTTCCTCCCGTGGGAGGTGGAGGACCACAGAGCAGTCACACACGACAGTTGGAAAGGGCTTTGCACAGTGAAGAACTGAGCTGGGGGCTGTGAACATGCATGGACCTTGACCTGAATGGATGAAGTCATAAAAAAACCTGCAGATGGCACAGATGAGCGAAGACTGCCGAGTTCAAGCACAAAGGTCCCAGATGTGAGGGAGATGGTGACTGTCCAGATGAGAGAGTGGACCTTGGAAGAACAGGGCAGAGAAAGACTCAACCCTGCACCCTTTGCTTGGAACCTGGGCAGAGAGAGCTGGTCCCCTCACTCTCCCCTCTCTCCCATCAGACAGTCAACTGACCTAGACATGCGAGGGGACTATTGCATTGTCCTTTGACCAGTTCCTGACTTTTCACTGTGGGAACTTTGCAAATGATTTGCATTTAGGTTTTTAGGAGAGAGGGAGAGAGAGAGAGGGGAGGGTGGGGGAGAGAGAGAGAGAGAATATTTGTGTGTGCAGTCAAAAGACAGCTTGTGGGAGTTGGTTCTCTTCTTCCACCACATGGGTCATGGGAATCAAACTCAGGCTGCCAGACTGGCAGCAAGTGCAACCTGCCAGTCCTCTAAACAGTCCGTTGCTAGGAGATCACTCCTGAGTAGACAGAAGCAGCCATGTCCACCCAGGGTGTGGACAAAGCACACAGTCCTGTGCCCTTGGCCCCTCAGAGAGGATAGGCCTCTCTGAGCAAGCATCTCCCTTCCCTCCAACTTCAATTCGATGCTTATATACTGGAAGCAAGAGCAGTGTGCAGTTCTGCCTGCCTGAGCCAGCGCAGCAGCGTGCAGGCAGCCATTGTGCCTGCTGGCCCTTGTGCTATGGGCTGAGCCCTGTGATGTCTGGAGGGTTGCCCGGAGAGTTCCAGGTCACTGGACCATGGTCATTGGAGAGTTCCAGGTCACTGGTGAGACTGTCAAACATTCCAAAGGTGGTGTGTGGCAAGAAAAAGGCCATCTTGAGGAGGGTACAACCTCACACTGTACCAAGTGGCCAGATTCCAGGCTCAAATTGGGGATGCAGAGCTGCGTGGCCAACTGGCATGTGCCACCTGTGTTGATTTCCTCTCAGACAGGGCCTATCTTAATTCCTTCCTTTTGGGTGACTCCCATGGTGGGCACTAGGGGTACAGTTCATCCTTTGCTTAGAGGCTGTCTGGAGGAAGACAGAAGCAGTAGCCTGGGTAGCCACTTTTGAGGGCCGGAGAGGATGTGGGATGAAGGAGTGTGGGTAGCCCCTCTGTCCCTGTTCTGCCCCTCTTGGATTACCTGTTGGCACATGACGTCTTAACTTAGGTGTTGAAGGTGAGGCCCCGTTGTATAGGTGACGTGGGGAAGAGGTGCCAGACAGAGAACAGCGAGGGATGGGACAGGGCAGGGAAGAGGGCACCCTAGGCTTTCATAGATGGAGCACCATGAGGGCTCCCCAGTCTGGTCTTGCAGGTGACTTGGGAGTACCAGACGCTCTTGTGAGCTGTTGGAGGGCTGGGCTTTCATGAATCATGCCATCTGTGGTCTAAGGGCCACCCTAGAGGAGGACAGGGAGATTGCCTGACAAGTTCAGACTGTTAGCAAGCCCGGATGTGTGTGTGTGTGTGGGGGGGGTGGCCATCATGATAACAAACAGCCTGTGTAGAAAGAGGACACTAATATCTGCTTAGAGACCATCACTACGCATGTCTGTCTGAGACCTAGATCCTGGCCAGTCACTTTGCTCCACTGGGTCTGCCTGGATCCTATGGCCCAGTCTCGCCTTGGACCCCACACCTTGTGCAGGATCCTACATGCTGTCCTCTTTGTCTCTAGAGTTCCCTGCTTGCATTACATGGCTTGTATTAACTGATCTCCTGGGACTCTCTAGCCCTTAGGTGCCACCCAGAAGTTCAGGGAAGTCCCTACATCATCCACACCAGTGCCAACACTGCAGGCATCATCCACTCCAGTGCCAACACCACAGGTATCATCCAGTCCAGTGCCAACACCGCAGGCATCATCCACTCCAGTGCCAACACCACAGGTATCATCCAGTCCAGTGCCAACACTGCAGACATCATCCAGTCCAGTGTCAACACTGCAGACATCATCCACACCAGTGCCAACACTGCAAACATCATCCACTCCAGTGCCAACACTGCAGACATCATCCACTCCAGTGCCAACACTGCAAACATCATCCACTCCAGTGCCAACACTGCAGGCATCATCCTCTCCAGTGCCAATGCTGCAGGCACCATCCACACCAGTGCCAACACTGCAGACATCATCCACACCAGTGCCAACACTGCAAACATCATCCACTCCAGTGCCAACACCACAGGTATCATCCACTCCAGTGCCAACACCACAGGTATCATCCACTCCAGTGCCAACACCACAGGCATCATCCAGTCCAGGGACAACACTGCAGGCCTCCAATGCTGCTAAAGACAAAGTTTCAGAACAACACCCTCAATTCAAATTCATCCCTCACACTGATTGGGCCACAGGAATAGAGAGTGGGGTATAAAGAGATCCAAGTAGTTTCTGTAGAAATATGAAACAAGGATGATCTATATATGTTTTTCTTTGGGTTCACGTTGTTATTTGGCTTCTCTAAGCTTGCGAACTATAGGCTTAATGTCCTTTGTTTATGGCTAGAATCCACTAATAAGTGAGTACATGCCATATTCATCTTTTTTGGTCTGGGTTATCTCATTCAGTAAAGTGTTTTCTATTTCCATCCATTTGCATGCAAAATTCGAGATGTCATTGTTTTTTGCTGCTGAGTAGTACTCTAATGCATATATATTCCACACTTTCTTTATCCATTCTTCCATTGAGGGGCATCTAGGTTGTTTCCAGGTTCTGGCTATTTCAAATAATGCTGCTATAAACATAGTTGAACAAATGCTTTTGTAGTATGATTGGGTATATTCCCAAGAGTGGTATTGCTGGATCCTGAGGTAGATTGATTCCCAATTTCCTGAGAAACCACCACACTGATTTCCAAAGTGGTTGCACAAGTTTGCGTTCCCACAGGGTGTAAGATACTTGAGTCTCCCATCATTTATACAAGTCGTTGGTGGCTTTCTGATGTCCACTCTTCCCTTCCAGGTGACATCTGTGCCTAGTGGAATAAGTCTACATAAGGAATAAGTACTCCAGTCTCTTTGGCAGCAAGGGAGGCTGCCTGACTCAACGCTGATGGATGAGGTGTGAAAAGCATTGTGTGGCCGATACAGGAAATGTCCTTCTTCTCCTCTTTCTTCTGGCTGTTTGGAATGTAGACACAATGGCTGGACTTGAGCAGCCATCTTGGACGGTGAGTTGATGTGCCAAGTTGGTAAATTACAAAAACATGACACCGTGAAGGAAGCACTGCATCGGCCCCGGGCTGTCTGCTTCTGGGTGTCCTTTTTGTAAAAGAGAAAATCTACTTTAAGCCACAGTTATTTCTGAAGAGGCTGGCAGAGTTCTACCAATGAAATGGGCACAGCCATGACCTCACCCTTTCCTTAGAGGAATGGGGGCTTTAAGAGAATAATTCCAAGGTCAGAGGAGAAGCACTGGAGGCCTCCAGGGCGACACAGTTTCCTGGCTAAGGCTGCTTGTGCCTGGCTGAGCTCCTCCTTCTTGGCCAAAGCAGTGAGAGCGATGTACATGGGTGATGGGGAGAGGGAGCGGCTGCCAACTGTCTCCTTCTGAAAAGAGACCCGGTTTTACATGGACAAGATGGAAGGACTGCTTGTTCCCTCTGGAAAGTTCTGTTGAATGACCAACAGACACACTCTCATATTAATGGGAAATTCCTCCTCTTGTTTACGAAATCATTTTAGAGGAGAGAGAGAGAGAGAGAGAGAGAGAGAGAGAGAGAGAGAGAGAGAGAGGAAAGAAAGAGAAGAGGGAGAAGAGGGGAGGGAGGAGGGGGATAGAGAGGGGAGAGAGGCTGCTAGCTAGACAAATCCCAGACGATTATTTATGGACATTTTTGAGCCGCCAATTTTAATGTGGAGCAGTCGTCTGGAGGCTGCTCCCTGACACCGGTGAACGCTCCTGTACTAAGAATAAATTTATAAATGTCTTTTAGAAGAGTCAACAAACTCAATAACCCCACAGACAGTCTCTTACATCCCAAACCAGAACAGAGACACTCGTTTTGGTCTTTCATTGTGGGAGGGCCGGGCAGGCCAGGTGGCTGGCTCAGATGATGTGATTCTCTGGCTAGGGACAAGGTGACAGGCCACACTGGTGTATTTCCACTTCTCCATAGGATAGCTACTGGCTCATTCCCTAGGGAACATCTATGCTACTGATGAGAGAACACCAGGAGCCCCTAGGTTGTTAGACCAGAGAGCACTCTAGTATAGACCAGAGTTACTGGCACCGGCTCCTGGGTCTCTGCCCCTTGTGGGGAGAGGGTCCTGTCCCTGACCTCTTCAAGGATCTTGGATCACTTCCAGGTCAATGACTTTTAAGGTAGTTTGATATCTGGGGTAATGCCTGAGGCTCAAGAATCACTTTGATCACGCTTAGGGCAGCAGTCGTGGTGTCTCATTTGTGGACGCCCTCTTGCCTGCAGGGACACACAGTTTTGATTGAAAATGAACACACAAAACTTAGAGGCAAAAAAAAAAAAGGTTGAAAACGTCAAACACATCTTTGATGGGAAATGTAGTTCTGCCGAGGGAGGGATGCTCACCTTAGAGAGCCCTTATCTTCCCTTCCCTATCAGGACTGCTTCTGAAGCATGGTGGCCAGGTAGGGGACTCACAGTGCCTGCACAGTGTACTCTACTGTCCCATGGCTGTCCCAGGTCCCCAGCTTCTTATGTGTGTCCTTGTCTGCTAGTGGCCAACCAGTGCTCAATGACAACCCATGTCTTTTTGAGACGTGATAGTGTTGACTGGCAACCCACTGGGTAGGCTTTCCTGGTCCGGCGGACCTCACCGCTGTCACACAGTTGACTGGGAACCCTGGTCTCCTTGGCTCCTTATGTTAGCCCTACCATGTGGCTGCTCCATCTGCCTCAGCCTCTGCATTCTTAGTCCCATTCAGCAGCATTCCCTATTCACTTGCTGGAATGGCAAGAGCCAAGCAGCAGGTGCTCAGCACCCACATCTGGCGGCTAGAAGGGCAAAGAAAGTTGCCAGCAGGGTCTTGCTTTGGTAGTCATGGATCCCTGGCTACCTTCAAGCTGCCTTCCCATGTTTTGTTTTCCATGGCCACGATTCTGGCATTTCTCCCTTTTCTCTTCTTATAACAGTTTTTGGGCTGGGGACCACACTCTCGCCCTTCACACGCTAAACATGTGCTCTCCCACCCAGTCAGCCCCCAGCAGGCCTCCCTTTCTTGGTAATGACCTCAGATCTGAATCAGGAGTACCTAACTGCTTATTTATACTTCTTGACTTCTTTGACGACTTCATGTCTGAACACAGTTCCATTCTGAGCTTAGAAGATGGGATTGACAATATATACAATTATATATGTGTGTGTGTGTAGACATTTTGTGTGTGTGTGTGTGTGTGTGTGTGTGTGTGTGTGTGTATACTTTTGAAGGGACACTATTTTCTTCTATCTCATCTCTTAGGGTTCTCTCTTTGCTGGACCACTCCCTGAACTACCTAACCAGTCTCAGGATGGGGGACTGGCTGGGTGTATGAGCATCATCCCACTCAGTGGTTCCTCTGAGTCTCTGGCTTCCTGCACAAGTCTGCAGGCTACAGGGCTGGCCTTCCCTCCAGCTGGGAGAAACTCTCCCAGCAAGGTCCACCTTTTCTTTAGTTGAAGATCATGTTCAGAGTCCACCAGCCCTTGTTCTCTCAAGAGAAGGAATCTGGAGTCAGAACTTCTTCTCTGCAGCAAGCTTAACTCGGAGCTCCTCCTGCTGCAGTCTGGCCCCACCTCATAGGCGCTCACCAGTCTCCAGTGCTAGGTTCTGAAGTGGCTGGATAGAGCTACCGGTCCTGTCTGTACAAGGAAAGGAGCATGGACGACAGGACTTGTTCACGATCACAGTTAAGCAATCATTTGATTGATGCAAGGCAGAAATAATAAACCTTGGAATTATTTTTCTAATTCAGAGATTTTAGTTTCTTTTTCTTCACCATAAGCAAACCTCCAATGTTTATTTTAGGGAATCTGGGAAGAGGTCGAAAGAGAAAACTCAGGCTTTGATGTGACATTCCAAAGACAGGCACCATCCTTACTTCAGCCATTTTTTTCCTCATCTTTCATCTGTAAATAATGTTGGGCTTTCTTTTTAGATTCATAGGTAGATTTTAAAGCTAGTAATAGTTCAAAGTGGTTTTAAAAGACCAGCATTCTGAGGTGTAGCGAGGTACTGAGCATCCCCTTCCTATGTCCACACGTCTCTTGCCCTGGTGGATTATCACCAGGGCAACCTGCTTGTGTGCCCATCCCTTCGGAGTTTCTTGAACACAATCTCCTGTTTCTTCATGGACTACATCACCAGGATGCCTTGTTGTACACACGAGAGCATTCCCGAAGTCTGGACACTCTGCTTTCCTCCCATCTCTGGGCCTGTCTGGGTCAAGCTTTAGCTATAAGAGGGATCTTTGAACTAGGGGAGCGGAGAGTCTTGCCATTTTCTTGTCTCTCCAGGTTAGAGTCTCATCCAGAGTGAGTGATACATTCTATTGGCATCTCACACAGGGGACCCTGAAGGGTATCCTCTCCAGGTTATGGGCATCATAATAACATGACTCATTTCTAGGAAGGGACATGGACAGACCCAGGGCTGTTCCAGCCCAGATCCTCCATTTTTCAAGTAGTGCATTGCCAGCACACACTACACAAGCTCTTAAGAATTAGGTCTAGGGAGTAGGGAGAACTGAGTCTATCCTGATCCACTCAGCGAGCCTGTCCTCTGGTCGCATGATTCTGATTGGTTAAGACTTTCCTCCCAGCATGGCCAGGCGAGCCAGCCTTCTGCCTCTGGGCTTGCTGTGCAGTCGGGATATAAACTTGGTCATTTTCTCACCACGTGGAGCTACTCCCCAACGCTGTCAGGAAAGAAGTGATCAAAATTCACAGAAGTGGGGGTGAGACCCACCTTCCTGCGTTATGGGAGTCTGAACTCCATTTCTGTCGCCGTGTGGATTTGAGCTTTTAGCCGTCAGGGAGGCCAGAGCCCGTGCGGTGGACAGACATTCTGGAGGGGCAGCGGGTAGTGGTAGTTGCAGGTTCTGGAGCCAGCCTGGCTGGGCCACGTTCTAACCTCACCTCCTAGGCTATCCCTCTCCCTGCCCATCACCGCATCACTGAGTGACATGCCGTGACTGAAGAAGTTGATGCGGGAGGAATGAAACCCAGCTCTGAGCAACAGCAAGCT
Organism: Myodes glareolus; assembly: GCF_982192425.1. Taxonomy (NCBI): domain Eukaryota; kingdom Metazoa; phylum Chordata; class Mammalia; order Rodentia; family Cricetidae; genus Myodes; species Myodes glareolus. The sequence continues at coordinate 92,446,090 of NC_142034.1, forward strand.
GTTCACAAACTGTCACATTTGACAGATGGTGTCGACACTCTTGCCAGCTTCATGTTCACCCCACCTGATCCCTTCCTCCCGTCACTCCCCTGAGGCTGCAACAGTCAGCATCAAGACGGAAGGTGTCGTCGTTGTTAGGGTTTCTATTGCTGTGGAGAGACACCGTGACCACGGCAGCTCTTATAAAGGAAGACATTTAACTGGGACTGGCTTACAGTTTCAGAAGTTTAGTCCATTCTCGTCATGGTGGGAAGCATGGCAGCATGCAGGCAGACACGGTGCTGGAGAAGGAGCTAAGAGTTCTACATCTGGATCCACAGGCAGCAGAAGGAGACTGTGTGTTCCATGCTGGGTGTAGCTTGAGCACATGATTCCTCAAAGACCACCTTCATGGTGACACACTTCTTCCCACAAGGTCACAGCCACTCAACCAAGACCACATATCTTCACAGTGCCACCCCTAATAGCCAAGCATTCAAACACAGGAGTCTAAGGGAACTGTTCCTAGTCAAACCTCCACAGAGGGAAGCAGCCGTTGGTGAGATTTTTCAGTTAACACAGTGGAAAGTCCAAGGGCTGGGCCCATGAATAAAAGGTGTGTAGCTTGTGGTGAGATGTGGAACCTTCCTGGGGTGAGCTGAAAACATCGGCCTCAGCATAGAGGAACCATCTTTGCCTCATTGAGAGTCCCTCACTGAGGAGGACTACCTGTCAAGATGGCCTCCCCAATAGCAGAGGAGCAGCTGGTTTGTTTGTCTGTTTTCTTAATCTCTGTGGCAGCTTGTTGTAGGGTTGTGGGGGACATTCAGGGAGATTAGAAAAGTTTCTTACCTACCATACTGCTTCTGGTTAACAGTCATGGTCACAGTGCCCGTGAGGTTTCATCAAGGCCTCTCTGCTCAGCTTGCAGTGGCTGCTGTCTGTGTTCACAGGACGCTCTCCATGTGGGGCTGTGACCGAATCGCCTCACCCTGTAGGATCAGGGTCCACTCTCCTGGCCTTGACGTACCTCATCATGGCCTTAAAGGTCCTATCTCCAAATACAACTGCATGTTGAGGAATCGGAGTTAGGGGCGGTGGGAGCACAGCTGAGCCCCAGGTGCTCCCTGAAGGCAGCTTTCCTCGGCTCTCCTGGACCTCCCAGGCCTCTCTCCTGCTGACCACGGCCTCCTTGCTCCTCGACTCCAGACACACACAGAAAGGCAATTTGATGGCAGCAATGGAAGGATTTCCTTTGTCCCTAGACTCTGGCACAGGTGTTGAGCCTCCGCTCTTAAACGAGGTATGGAGGGGAGGGGTGTGAGCGAGCTTGAGTGTCTCACGATACATGCCCCTGGACACTCCGAAGACTGGCCTCATTTGTTTCTTCTTCTCCTTCTCCTCCTCCTCCTCCTTCTTAATCAATTGATTTATTTTTATTTTTATTTAGATACCATTTTTCATTTATTTTACATACCAACCAGTTTTTCCTCCCTCCTCTTCTCCCACCCCTTCCCTTTTCCCATCTACCCCCTCCCCATTCCCTCCTCCTCCCTCTCCCTTCAGAAAGGGACAGGCTTCCCATGGGTTTGCACAAAGCATGGCACATCAAGTTGAGGCAGGACTGAGCTCCTCTTCCTCGTACGTCCAGGTGAGGCCAGGCAATCCAGCATGGGGAACAGGTTACCCAAAAAGGAACCTTATCTTTTTTTCCCCCTCGTTTTTAAAATTGGAGCCTTGAAGAAAGGGATGATTAACACAGCTGGGAGTCTGTTTGGTGAAAACCAGCAGGGGTTCAGCTACCAGACTGGCTGTGGACATGGCAGGGGCTTCCCGGCCTTCTCTGTCTCTTCCTTTGTGTGCCTATGTTGCTCCTGCCTTTAGCTCACAGCTGAAGGATGAACATTGCTTTATCCCATTTGTCATCACTCAGCAAAGACAGCTGAGAGGGATTGTGACCCTGGGAACAACTGATAAATAATGTCCGTTGTGGCTGCTGGGATCGCCGCCTGGACACAACGGTTGTCGATGGGGCTAGCATTGAGGCTTCAAGTGTTAACTTTCCCCGGCACCACAGCACAGCTCAGCCTTCCTTCTCCATAACTATCATTTCAATCTCTAATTTTATTAATAATGTATATGTATGTATGTGTATATGCACATATGTCTATGTGTACACACACACACACACACACACACACACACACACACACGGTTTTTCAAGACAGGGTTTCTCTGTAGCTTTGGAGCCTGTCCTAGAATTAGCTCTGGTAGATCAGGCTGGCCCAGAACTCAGAGATCCACCTGCCTCTGCCTCCTAACTGCTGGGATTAAAGGCATGCACTATCACTGCCCAGCTAATAGGTATATTTTTACAAGCCTTCTTCAAATCCATGTATCCATCGGTTCAAATGATTTTTGGGTACAGGTTCTCCTGTATCTCAAGGTGATGCGGGAAGCTTTAAGCCTTAACCTCACATTTGGAAGTCGAACCTCATTAATATGTCATCCAGTTACACTCAAATTTTAACTTTTTTATATGGTGAACAATATCGTACTCTATGTGTGTGTGCGTGTGTGTGTGTGTGTGTGTGTGTGGTTTCTCTGTCTGTTAAAGTATCAATGGACACTTAGGAGATTATTCTGATGGAATAAGACAGGTGCAGAAAGAAAATTATTGCACAACCTCACCTGGGAATTTAAAAAAAAGTCAAATAAAACAGGCAGAGTGTAGGTACACAGGTCTTTTTTCCTTTCTTCCTTGGCGATTCGCAGGGCCGTTTGACCTCTGACTCCCTGGAGATTCTACACTAGCACTGGCTTGAGGGTATAGCTTAGGAAGAATTTGGCTCTCTTTTGTTATGGTGATTCCACCTGTAATCAAGGTTCTAGCAGTGGGCACCATATGCCTGCCTCCCCCAGCTGATTCTGCCTGAGGTGCCGGGCACCTGTAATCTCCTTCTACTGCTCCTGATGGAAGGAGGCCATGCCCTTTTGAACCCTCTTGCCCACTGGTATAAATACCCGACTTGAGTTTAATAAAGTGGCCATTTACTCTTTGGTAAGTGAGCAGGTCTCTTTTGTGTCTGTGTCTGTTTAAACCCTCAGGACAGTCGTCCATTTTCGTGGACCCGAGTTCGGGAAAGCGCGCACCTGAATCAGGCCTGGGTATCCACAGAAAAGTGCGGAGGCTTACAGCAGAGAAGAGGCTGTCAAGGGAGATCTGGGAGGGAATGGGGGAGCAGGTTAGGCGGACAGCTCTGCAGTTAGGTGGGATAAAGCCCGGAGGTCCAATCATAGCTCAGAAGCTATAGAGAATGAAGATAGTGTGATCCCACCCCGCCATCTGTAGTAATCAATTCATCACATGTATGTATACCAAAACATGCCGTAAACATTAAATACACACAATCAACATACATAGAAGATCTGACTGTTTAACTCAGCTGTTTTCAACTTGTGAGTCTCGAGTCCTTTGGGGTTGAACGATCCTTTCACAGGTTCCCTAAGACCATCAGAAAACACAGATATTTACATTATTATTAATAACTGTGGCAAAATTACAGATACAAAGAAGCAACGAAAATAATTTTATGGTTGGGGGCACCACAATTGTGAAGGGCTATATTAAAGGGTCGTAGCTTTAGAAACACTACTTTAGCTAATATTTTCTAGGTCGAGATTAAAAATAAAAAGCAAAGTTTTGAAGGATTAGTGTACTTGGGGTTTGAAAGCACATCTGTGTGCAGATGTCTTTAAGGACACACCCACAGCTTGGAGAACAGTGCATATGTATGTACTCACACAAACATAAATATAATGCAGACATAAGTAGAATTCTATTACTTGGTGTGATTTGTGATGTCTTGAGTCTTTATCGCTATGAAGAGACTCCATTGTTCTGGGGGAAGCTTCACTCTGGCCCCTGGCATCTATATACCCAAAGAGTCTGGAATGTCCCTTGTAAGCTGCACTCCAAGACCCCTCCCACATCTCATTGCAAATCCTGCTGCATCTCAGAAAACCCACAAAATGATGACCCTTATCCCAGAGATGCTCAAGACCACTCACACAGAGTATTTAAACTGCCCCCCCCCAAAACAGACGTGTGGTTTTTCTGTCTCTCTTTCCTGTCTTCTCTCTGGGGGACTGAAACATCATCTGGGAGCATTTTACGTATCAAACCTTGACTTTTTCTAATTGGGTTTGATTTGGTCTGATTTGGATTGCTGCGTTAGTGGAGAGGCTTATTGGGGTGAAGAAACTTTTCAACCATGACCACGGTAACTCTTTTTTTAATGTTTGCATTTCTTTCTTTTTTTTTAAATTGAGCTCTACATTTTTCTCTGCTCCCCTCCCTGCTGCTCCCCTCCCCTTCAACCCTCTCCCAAGGTCCCCATGCTCCCAATTTACTCAGGAGATCCTGTCTTTTTCTATTTCCCATGTAGATTAGATCTAGGTATGTCTCTCTTAGGGTCCTAATTGTTGTCTGTGTTCTCTGGTTTTCTTTGCTTTATGTTTAGAAACCACTTATGAGTGAGTACAGCAACTCTTATGAGAGAAGAGTTTCACTGAGTGGCTTGCTTATAGTTACAGAGGTTCCATTGAGTGACTCACACAGGTTCTGTCGATTGGCATCATAGCACGGAGCATGGCAGTGTGCAGGCAGACATGGTGCTGGAGGAATAGCTAAGAGTCCTATATCTTGCAGCCAACAGGAAGTCGACTGACTCACTGGGCAGTATTCCCAACATAGGAAACCTCAAAGCCTGCCCCCACAGTGACACACTTCCTCCAACAAGGCCACACCTCCTAATAGTGCCACTCCTGTGAGATTACAGGGGCCATTACAATCAAACTATCACAGGTGAGGTATTCAGATTCATTAAGTTTTATAATTAAGAACCAACTGCATTTTTTTATGTTGTCTGAAAACCTACCACATAAAATAACAATGCCAATTAAATTGGTAACTCTAAAGTCAGAGAGAACTTAACTGGATTTTAAAAATTAGCATATATTCATTTTTTAATAGACACCAAACACTTATCCTCCCCTCTTTCCTCCCAGAATTCATTCTCTTTTACATTTATTTACATATATGTAAGCAAATACATATATTTATATATGTGTGTGTGCACACGCAAGTGTGTGGATGTGTGTGTACCATGATGTGTGTGTGGAGGTCAGAGGACGATTTGGGGGGTCAGTTTTCTCCTTCCACCAATGGATTGTGAGGAATGAACTCAGAATTAGTGGCAAGTGCCTTTACTTGCCGAGCCGTTTATTTCTTAATGGTTGAGTAATATTCCACGGTGTGTATATTCCACATTTCCTTTACCCATTTCCCTAATGGGCAGCTAGGCCGTCCTGACCATTTGGCATTGTGGGTAGTGCTGTAATAACCACGGGCGTGCAGCATCTCTACTGTGTGCTGCCTCGATCCTCCAGAAATGAACCCAGGGCTGGTCTAGCCAGTCAGCTATTCTGCTTGTAGGTTTCTATAGTGGCTGCACCAGTTGACATCTTGACCTATAGCCTGTAAGGGGTCCCTGTCCCCAGATCCTCACTATCATTTGTCACCTTGTGTTGTCTTGATGCAGCCGTTCTGACTGGTGTAAGACGTAACCTCAGTGTAGTTCCGATCTGAGTTTCTCTGGGACTTAAAGCTATGAAACTCTGTGTGTGTGTGTGTGTGTGTGTGTGTGTGTGTGTGTGTGGTTGTTGCCTATTTGTATTTTTTTCTTTCTAGAAGGCCTTGCCCACTTAGTGATCAGATTATTATGATCTTTGGGTATTATTTTTATTATATTTGTATATATATTCTTTATATATTCTGAATAGTAACTCCCTGTTGAAGAGTAACTAGCAAACATCCCTCCAATGCTGCAGACTGACTCTTTCCTCCTGTCACTGTTTCTGTTCAGCTTGAACTTGTTACTTTGATGCAACCCCATCCTTTTTATATCCGGATCTGATCTAGTTCCTGTTGCCTATTCCTGCAGCTTGAAATGTTGGCCCTGTGTTTACCTGCACTAGTTTTAAAGCTTTGGGTCTTATTTTAAGGACTTAGATCCATTTTAAGTTAGCTTTTATTTAGTGTGAGATGTGTGGACCTGGCTTTAAACATGTGTACAGGGGCATCGAGTTTCCCTAGGATTATTTGTCTTCTCCAGTGCATGTTATTGGCCCCTTTTCTGGGAATGAGATGTTTGTGGATGTGCAGGTTCATTTTTAGGTGCCTTTCTCTATCCATGGTCAATGTCTCTGGATGTCAGGACTGTGCTGCCCTTGTCACCAAAGGTTCTGTGGTATGGTGATACCTTTGGTATTTCTCTTTTTGCTTGGGATTGTTTTGGCTATTTGGGATCCTTTGTGTTTTCAAATGAATTTTAGTAATGTGTTTTCTACTCCTATGAAAAATGTTGTTGGTGTTTTTATGGGAAATGCAAAGAAATGTTGATTTCTTTTGGTAATATGGCCGAATTTATTGCTACTACTTCTGCTGTTCCATGAGTGTGAGATGTCTGTCTTCTAGTGTCTTCTAGTGTCTTCTAGTGTTCAGTTTTCATTGTAAAAATTGTTTACTTCCTTGGTCAGGATTATTTCTAGGTTTGGGGAGGGTATTGTTAACAGGATTCAATCTTTTTAATAGTTACAAAAACTTACTTATTTCTGCACATATGTGAGTGTGTGGAGGTCAAAGGGCAGCCTTTGGAATTGCCCTAATGTTCAGACCTTGTTTGAGGCAGGGTCTCTCTTGTCTGCTGCTTCATGTTTGCAGGTTAGTTGGCTCTCAGGCTCTGTCTCTCCCTCCCTGCTAACGATGGGATTCCATATGCCTGCCACCGTTTCCAGGTTTGCATGGGCTCCAGAGCTCCGAATTTAGCTTGTCCAGCTTGCACAGCAAACAGTTTTGAGCATTGAGCCCCTGTGGGTGGCATTTTCCTGCCCCACAGTTTCTCTCAAGCACACTGAGGCTTATATTAATTGCAAATGCTCTATCAATAGCTCAGGCTTATTACTATATAGCTCTTATGTTTTAAGTTAACCCATATTCCTTATTGACATTCTGCTACATTGACATTCTGTACCTTTGTTAGCATGGCATGTTCATGTCCTGCTTTCTCTGCGTCTGCCTGAAAACTCCAGACTCCATCCTTCTTCCTCCCAGCATTCTCCTAGTCTGTTTTTCCTGCCTAACCTTATTCTGTTCAGCTATTGGCCAGTCAGCTTCTTTATTAAACCAATCATAGCTACAGATATTCACACAATGGAAAGGGATATTCCACAGCAAACACCCACTGAGCATTCTCTCCAACCCTCAATCTTTTTTTTTTTAATTTAGAAATCATATCCATTTTGGGAGTTCCATAGCTATGTCAATGAACCAGTGATAATCTAGGAAATTTTGAATTTTCTGTTGAATTAGGATACACACACACACACATAATGATTGGGCAATATAGTTTTTTGACTGTGTTTTAGATAGATGACACAATATTTTAAACTTTTTTTTAAAATAAGGTTTCAGTTTTTTTAAGTTATAGAAATTCCCAGAAAAATATTTAGATTTCATGTTTCACTTGAGAAACCACTGACCCAGGGCTCACATACTGTGTGGGTCTCTCTGACCTGTTTGGTTTTTATTTGCAATTCTTAAAACATATATGTATATATACATGTATATAATATATGTGTATATATAATATATACGTTATATATTTCTAAATATAACATGCTCAGACTGTGTAATGTTACTTGTATGTTTTCAGGGGTGTGCTCTTCCCTGGAGAAAACCACCTTTCCAGCTTCCAGCTTCCCTCAGCTGCCTGCAGTTCTGTGTGTAGGGTTGAGGCCCTGTGCATTTCCCCCCATCCAGTCTGGGGTGTTTATTGTTATCCTCCTTGTTCAGCTCATGCTTAGGTTGTCATGCTGGGGAGATTTTATGGGTATAGCTTCTGACTTTGCTAGGAGACCCAGTCTCACGGCAAACTCACTGTTCCTCTGGCTCGTACAATCTTTCCACTTGCTCTTCTGCAATGTTCTCTGAGCCTTTGGCATATGAGTATTTTGTAGATGTAGCCCCTGGGACTGGGCTCCACAACTCTGCATTTTGACCAGTTGCCGTTTTTTGTAGAGGTCTCCATCTTTTGCAAAGAGAAGTTTCCTCAATGAGGGGTAAAGATTACACTTATCTGTAGGAATAAGGACTCATGTTCATAGATTGTTGTTAAGGATTGTACTGGTTTAGCAAACTGGTGGTTGCAGATTCTACTCCAATAACCATGACCTCACTAGTTAGCCAGGCTTCCGGTATTAAGCATGGCGTCCCTCTTCTTGAGCGAGTCTTATGTCTGCTTAGAGAACAGTTGTTACCATCAAAGTAAGTCGGCCAGTACTGCTATACCTGTAGAGTTATTGAGACATGCTGTTTGTTAAGACAGTTAATAGATGTCTCATAGCTGGTAGGACTGTTGGTTGCTTCCATGTGGAAGCTTGCATAGAACCTTCTGGTATTGTGAAAGCTATTCCTCAAGGAAGGGCACTCAGGTTAATTCCCACTCGTGTCCTCTAAGCCCTGTTTCTAAAGTGCATGGTGACTTCAGCAATAGGGACTTATCCTCCACCTGTGGGGTCTAACTAAGGCCAATAACAATAGGATATATGTTTTGGGAGCCTCTTGAACACTGTTGGACAACAACTCAAAAGAAGGCTTCTCATGACTGGCACTGGATTTTTTGTTAGGTGGTCTTTGTCCCTTGAAGGCAGCATTGTCAACCCAGATAAGAAAAATTTGTTATAACTGTATATGTATATTTATACTTGAAGTGCATGCATTATAGGGATTTTTGTTCGCTTGTTTGTTTTTTAGATAAATAGTATTGTTCCTTGTGGCATTTTCAGACATCCTAGCTATTTTGTCATCTCCTTCCTTCTCCCAGATTTATCTCCCTTCCTTCTCTAAGGAGCACTCCCTCTCCATTTCCCCATCAGACTGCTTAGGAAACAGTCTGGAGCCTTGTTACCTAAGAATTTGCAAAATTCTGAAGTTACATAAATACTTAATTTTTCCAAAATAAAAATGTGTTTTTTTCTTTTCCTGATAATGCGTTTTGAAAATAAAAAAATTTAAAGAGTTGAGAAATGTATAAAAAGAGGAAAACGTCCCCAAATATCTCTACACAAGAAAAATCGCTGTTTTGATGCAGTCATTTCAAAATGTCCTTCAAAGAATATGAGAAGATGTTCACCTCTACATAAGTGTGTGTGAGGGAAATGACAAGAGAGCCACAGGCCCCCAGACCTTAGCACAACTGATTCCATGATGGAAGCACCATTCAGGCTGTAGAACTCTGCATGTAGGCACCACCTGCCAAGAGGAGAACAAAGACCTAATCCATCAAAGCCCATAGTTCTGGAAAAGTCTTTAAATGTACTACCTCTGCTTTTTGGTTCTTGTTACCTGAAGTGTGTCAACCCAGGACATGGTGTAAAGGCTTGGTGCTACACTCGGATCCCGAACACCCAGTGTAGTCACCGGCCTGGCTAATAAAGACTTTCTATTGACATAATCCCATATCCGAGCAGTCTTCTTTGGGGGGATACCCCACAACAAGTAGAAAGGCTTATGTCTACCACGGAAACGTTCTGTACCCAGACACAGGTGCACACACTCATCCATAGACGTGGCTTTCTATATTGTGTGCACAGACATTGCCAATCAGCTATCGATGTTCAGCCATTTAGGTTACAGACCAGTTCATTGTCTCCTTGTTCTGAGTAAATACCAGAGCAACTGAAGGGAGGAAGGGCTTCTTCTAGTTCACAGTTTGAGGGGATACAGTTTGTCATGGCCAGGAAGTCATGGTAGCAGGAGCAAGGGGCTCTTAGTCACACTGTGTCTACTTCCTATGGGGGCTCTTAGTCACATTGTGTCTGCTTCCTATGGGGGCTCTTAGTCACATTGTGTCTACTTCCTATGGGAGTTCTTAGTCACATTGTGTCTGCTTCCTATGGGGGTTCTTAGTCACATTGTGTCTGCATTCTGTGAGGTTATTATTAGTCACATTTATTGTGTCTGTAGCCGGGAGATGAACGTGGGTGTCAGTGCTCAGCTTGATATTACCTAGCCCCGTATGGATTTAGAGTTTGTGACTGCCACCATGCCGAATTGAAACCTCAGGATTGTCCCTACAGCCCTTGGGCCTTTTCTTCCCCCAATGCAGAGTTCCTCAGCAGCCCATTTGTAGACTAAACAATCCAGATTCCCTGTTCGAAGCTTTGTCACTGGACTGCGGATCCAGGGCAGGGCCTGTCTCTCTGATATTGTCTTAAGATAAAGCAGGCAGATTTAAGTCAGGAATTTTTGTCCCAGCTTGTGTGTGTTATGTCCCTCTCTGACCTAAATTGTGGGGCTCTGACGCATCTGGCTGACATCTGGCTGACATCTGGGCTCCTACCTTTGGGTTGGTCCTTACACACCATGCCTGGGATGCTCTGATGGAGACATGAAGGTGAACGAAGCATGATCCTGACCCTTCTTGAGCTCAACTGCTGCTTCCATGGCTCGTGTGTGTGCTCCCTGCACACAGTGCCCTGCAGTACGTGTGTAGTGCTGAGCTTTCACACAGTGAGTCCAAAGGCAGAGTGGATAGCTGTGCCTGGGAAAAGTCCGAGAAGATCCTGCCACTCCTGCTGGACTTAAAGGATGAAGGGCACTCTACCAATCAGAGATGGAGGCAAAGGCATTTCAGATGCAAAGATCCTGCTGCTCAGGGGCTCAGGTGATGAACTGGGTGTCTCAGCTGGCTCGACCTTAGCAATGAGACTATGCAATGAGACTCCTTTTCCTAATAGTCTGTGCTCTGGGAGTCATGTCGCTTGTTTCAGAGGGACAGAGGTTTACCCAGGCGCTAAGAGATGCAAGCATTTCAATAGAGTCTCACATATGAGGTGTGTCATAGTAAACACGATGGCAATGATCTGTTCTCACGTTTAACCCGAGAACTCCTTCCAGCCATCTACTTTCTGAATGGAACTCCGTGGTTTTGCTGTGTCCCCCCTGACTGAGTCTGGACTTGCTGCAGTCCTCCTCCACCGTGGTTCCTGAGACTCCTAGGTCCATCAGTGCAAGGACAGAGCAAAGAGGCTTATGTCTTCTAGCTTTCATCTTCACCTGGAATTTGCTTATGTGCTCAAGACTCTTGGCTATCAAGCTGGGCTTCTAATATGGAACTGTGGGAAAGCTATAGGATCTAAAATACTTTTCATGATGTGCTGTAAATTTGTGGGCAGGGTAGCATGGAAAAAGCCACCAGTGTGGGAGACTCTGCTCTGGCCCAGCCACAGTGGTACCTAAGCTTCATTGGACACCGATGACAATGGTGCTGTAGATGAGAGTGATGGACACTGACTACCATGGCGGGGGTGTCCCTTCCATAATGTGCACCCCCTAGTCTTCATCCCACCAGCTCTGAGCTTAGTGGTCAGATGAGCAAAGTATATTCCCTGGGCAATCCCAAAGTTCAAACCCAACCTCCCAACCCTGTCTTTTTGCTTCTGGGAAAATGGAACGATTTGACAGGAGCCTCTCAAAGGGTGCTCTGACTTCTGCATCCCTACAAGTTTTCCCAGGTCACCCCCTCTTGTAACTTAGGATCTCATCATGTTCTCGCCTTCCTGGTGGTCAGGACCAGGCTGTATGCACAGAGGGTGGAAAGCTGGCATTACAGGTGTCTGTGTTTATTCTGCTCAAGAACAGGAAGGGTTAAGTGAACCATCAGTGTCCTGGTTGCTAGGATGTTGTTGAAGTAGCTGAACTGACCTGACACAAAGGGGTCTGGAGCCACATCCCTGTGAGGCAGGTGGGACTGTGTTCTTTAGCAACACTGGACCTTTGGGCTTAACAGAGTGCATTGCTTTATAGGGGATCTATTCCTGTCCTGGGATTTACAGAGCCATGTGCACCCAGGGTTTTCTGCCCAGCCTAGCAAAGAAACCTGAATGGGCAAATACCTCTCATCTGGGACAGGGTTTCCAAAATTTTAGAATGGCAGTAAGATTGAGTGTAATCCCTCCATTTCTTAAGCTGAGGTATAACATACACACACAAAGTGCTCTTTCTGAAATAACAAACTATATACAAATCTCATATTGATCATTTTAGTCATTTGTAGACACACAGTTCAGTGACATCTCAAACAATCAGTGTTGTATAGCCATTGTCACCATCTATGCCCTAAACCTTTACATCACACTGTAAGCCATTACATACCCAACAGGAGCTCTTTACCCAGCAGGAGCTCCCCTTCCCTCTTCTTCTTGTCCCTGCGTCATAACTACTATATTATTTTTTGTCTCTATGAATTTTCTGGTATTCTAGGGACCCCATATAGATGAAACCATGTAACATCCAACTTTTTGTGCCTGGCACTGACATCTGCATTGCAGCACATCTGATCCAAACTTTGATCAAAGTAGCATCCTGCACGATCCATCTCTACTGAGGACATTCAGTGGCGTGAAGCTGAAGCAGACCCCAGTTCCTGGTCTACTGAGCTTTCTGCTGAACAATGTCAGAGCACCTTTTGAACTCAAGGTTCATCAGGAGTAACCCCCAGATTCACGGAGCAACTCCTGTGTGTGACCATCTGAGTCCCTTTCCTTTTCCAGCTCAGACTCCTGGGAAGCCCAGGCCGGGAATCAGCCTTGAGTGTCTCCAGTGACTGTCATTGTTTCATGTTCCTTCCTTTTCTTTCCTGGCAGGGCAGTTGCTCCTATTTGCAGGTGGACCGTGACCTCTCTCTCTCACGCACCAGCTCGCTTCCCATCATCCCCAGCAAGCATCAGTGTCCTCGCCAGCAGAACCCATCCCAAGCCTCTGAGCACTCTCTCTACTGCGCTTACCTGCTTGACTTCTTGTAGGGACCTTGTTCCTGGAGTCCTCTCTTCCATCGCTCCCTTGGCAGTCTTGAGCACACAGTTTCTCTCTCTCTCTCTCTCTCTCTCTCTCTCTCTCTCTCTCTCTCTCTCTCTCCTCCCCCCCTCACACACACCTATCCCTAGAGCCCTAACTTACATCACTTCATTCACACACACATACAGTTTGTGATCCACTCTCCTCACACACTCTCTCTCTCACACACACATACACTCATCCATTCATTCACACATACACACATACACATTGTCTCTGGAGCCCTCTCTTCCACCACCTTGCCCCCCCCCCCACGTGCGCACACACACTCTTTCTACTTCTGGATTACTGAAACTCTTAGAGACCCTTGCCCTTCTCCAGCTTGTCTCCCTGGTTTCTGGTCCTCTTTCTCTCTGTCGGCCCTCCTTCTGCTACCTTATAGACCTGGATGGAGGGGGGAGGACCTTGGACTTCCCACGGTGCAGGGAACCCTGACTGCTCTTAGGACTAGAGAAGAAGGGGGAGGTGGGGAGGGGGAGGGAAAAGGGAGGCGGGGAGGAGGTGGAAATTTTTAATAAATAGATAAATTTTAAAAAAGTCCCTGGTGGTGGTGACAGGAGTGACCCCAAGAAGTGGCCACTTGATTGGCAACACTGGAGGTGTGGTTGTCATAGCCTCTGGTAGATCTTCAGGAGAGGTGGCCATATTGCCCTCAGCGATAGTGGCTTCCCGCTGGCCTCTGTCCCAGCCTGGGCTAAGGCGCTTTGTCTTTTCTTCTCTAGCAGCTGCCACCGTGAACAGGTGTAGAGAAGGGTCCGAACTTCTGGGTCCGACTCCAATCGCAACATAAAGGTGGGATCACAGCGACGGACAGTCGTAGAATTCGTCCTTCGAATTGCCTGGATCCAGTCTCACACCCTTAGGGAAGGTGGCCCTCCCGAACGACTCCACACACTCAACATGCGTGTGGAAGAAGAGGACGGCAGACACAGCTGTCTCAGGAAACAACGAGTGTGGGAGACGAGAAAAGGAGCGTGGGCAGTCTAAATTCCACGGGGACAAAGGGGTTTTAAATATCTACCAGGCTCAAGATTATACTTAATCTTATTAAGTTAGAAGATTGAAAGAAGCTATGTGTGTGTGTGTGTGTGTGTGTGTGCGCGCGCGCGCGCGCGTGTGTTTCTGTGAGTGCTGGAGGAGGCACGGGTGTCGGACGCCCTGGAGTTGGAGCTACAGGTGGTTTTAAGCCTCCTAGTGTCAGTGCTGGGAACTGAACTTGGGTCCTCTGCAAAAGCAGCAAGTGCTCTTAACCACTGAGCCATCTCTCCAGACCCAAGACTGTTTTTTTTTATGTGGGCAATGGAATGGGGAATGGCCTCTTAACAATGCACCTGATGATTGGGGCACGGGTATTGGTTTTCATTTGCTCCGTGTGAGCCACAGTGCTGAGAGCAAGATGGAGATTCGGTCCAGTGGTTCCTTCTCTTGAGAAGCCTACAGCTAGAAAGCTTTCCCACAAGGCAGGATATAATCTCTCAACAGAGTCATGACTAATACGACGATGACTGTAAAATGCTGGCACGGTGCGTCCCTCACATTCGGCTCCCTTGCTGGCCTTTTGCTTGCATTAACTCATTTCTCAGTCACCTTCTGCTTAGGACAGCTGTGTTGCCGTGACAAGCTACCCCAGGCTGGGTCATCTGTGGAGAATGGGGCTTTATCCCTCGCTGTTCTAGAGGCTAGGAGGCGGCCAGATTCTGAGTGTGAGCAAGCAGCCTGCCTCTGGGCTGAGTCTCCCCTTCCGGGAGGGTGTCTTGTTGATGTTACTGTACCCTCGACAGTGGAGGGATGGAAGAGGTAGGGAAGGACCACATACACACAGTCGAGGCAACCTGAGCCCACTCTCAAAGTGGGGTCCTCGAGACCTAAACAGTTCCCAAAGGGCCCCACCTTCTCCAATATTACACCAGGGATTAAATTTCTGACTTATGGACTTGAAGGACACATTCAGACCCCAGCACTATCCACACTTTGAAGCTGGGGGAGTGAGGGTAGGTAATTTGCATACAGTGCATACAGTGGTTTGGAAATGGAGTTTGAATTCATATAGACGAGCTCCACATTCTACTGCTAAACACGGCTGTCTTCCGCTTCTCCCAGGGCCAGAGTCCTGAGAAGATCAAGTCCACTTCCATCTAGGGCATTGTAATAGGCTTCTTGAAGGAGACAGTTAAGCTGTCCTCACAGGATAGGGAGTAGAGTGTGTGTTCTAAGTGGGGGCGGTCATCCCAGACTCTGAGCTCGGAAGACTGGAACCTCCATCGTTCCTAGTGGTGGGAACCAGAGCCTGACATTTAGTTTCTCCAAATACCAGCACTGTCCCACGGAACTGCCCTGTTTCGATACTCAAAAATAACCCAAGAGTTTAAGCCATCAGCTGTGGCACGTACATGGGGTTAGAGAAGTTGACTCCATGAAGGTATTTCCATCATTGCCTGCATACGACCTGCTCCATGGGGACTCCGTGTTGTCCTGGGAAGCACGTGTGGGAGGAATTGGTAGGCTTTACCTGTCTTTTGATTTTGAGCCCTTTGGGTTATTGATCTCTCAAAGGCCAAAAAGCCTCCATTCTGGCGTTCCCTCTTTGCTTTCCTCCTATGGGCACGGGTAGATATGGGGTCCTCTCCATGCCAAGCCCTGTGCCAGGCATATAGATAGAAGGTTAGAGTCTAATGGGATCATGTATGGAAAGATCACTCTGAACTGATACATCATTGTTGGAGGTGGGGAAACTGAGGCATGAGTCACGTGGTTCTTGGGCTGATTGGAGGCTTCCAGATGAAGGACAGCCAAGATGGAAGGGTATCCTCCATGATTTACAGAAATGTTAGGGTGACAGGAGATGATGCTAAGGTGTCCCTTTTGCCAAAGCTTCCACGGCACCAAGTTTGGGTGAGAGGAGGAAATGCCAGCCCTGCCCACTCCCTGTCCTCACCTAGCATTTCAGTGTCTTGCTGCCTTTAAACTTTCTGCAGAAGTTGAGTGGCAACGAGCAAGGGCTCTGATTCCTGATGTGTTTGGGCATCAGCTCCAGACTCTGAAGACACACCTGGGAAAAGATTCCAAGGGAAAACAAGAGCATTTTGGGAGTCATGTCTTTGCCAAAAGTGACTGTGAGGCCTCCATCCCTGAAGACACATCCTGACTTTGACATCTGATACGCAGAACCAGTGTCCCAGGGTGACAGCCTCTTCCGAATCCCAGGAGCACACTGCCCTGTATTATTTCCAGCCCCGCGACCATGTCTGACCTCATGCTACACATCAGGGGACTTTGCCCAGCTTTGCTGCTCTGTTTAGAGTGACGAGGACCATCTGGATGGAAGGGTTTTCTGGGATAACTTTTGGTTGCTAGCTGGGAAAGTCCCAGGAAGACAGGGACTTGTTGATGCCCTGCCTCTGTCTGAGTCCACAGTTCTGTGGTGTGCGTGTGTGAGCAGCTTGTTCATCAAAGTAGAAGCACTGGGCCTGATCAAGACGGGAAGACTTATCACAGGTCCCGACCCATTCAATTTTGAGGACAGCTTCAACAGTAGTAGATATGGGACCCCCGTCCTCCATCTGGTACCAGATCTGAAGTCAGCAGAGGGACCATCAGGAAGACAGGAGAGTGAGAGGTGAGGGAGGCAAGGAAATTCTGGCACCTATGAGGATAGGATGGGACCATGAGGACGGCCTGGGTCCCAGGATGAAAGGTGGGTGCTCGGGAAGATAGGCTGGGGCTGTGGGATCCAGTAACACACTCTGGATTGCATCAGTATGGCAGCCCACCCAGGATGTAGATACTAGCAGAAGCAGAGGCTGGCTGTCTGCAGGAGAGAGTCCTCTGAAGCAACTCACACAAGCCAGGAGAAGGGAGCGGGGTGCTGCCCCCGGTGGCTGCCTCTCTGGGTGAACAGTGATGTGTGCAGGTCAGCCACCATGCCCTTGACCCCGCCCTTGACCCCCACCCTGCCAGATTCCCCTCTGCCTTTAAAGTCTCGCTAATGTCTTTCTTGGTTGAGAATCACACACAGAGAATTACGGGGGAAAGGAAATGAAGCGCTGGAAGCCCGTGACTACCTACAGATAGATGCCTTCGGCAGCGGTGCTTTTAGGAACAGGCGCTGGTTTCTTCTGCCTTTTCTTTTACTTCAAAATGTTTCCATTTTGTTAAAGTTTGATTAGCAAGTAAATAGTCACGTGTTTATGGCAGACAGTGTGATGTGTTCTCTAGAAGACTAAGCAGGCCAATTAGCATATCTGTCAGCACACATGTGCATATGTGTGCGTGTGCACGTGTGTGTGTGTGTGTGTGTGTGTGTGTGCGTTAAGAGTCTAAGATGCCTGTTTTAGGAGTTTGGGGCATACCATAGATGACTGACCCTCGCCCCCTGTTGTGCCCTCGCTCATATTATCCCTTTGCTCGCAGTCCAGTCTCAGGCCTGGTGCTGCATCTGTGAGTTCCTGCTCAGATCCCACATCAGTGAGCACAGCGTTTGCCTTTGTGAGGCTGGCTTATTTCACCTGAACCAGCCCCCTCCAGAGACATGCGTGCCGCTGCAGACGGCAAGAGCTTCTTCGCCTTTAGGTGTTTCTTCATCTGTCAGTGGGCAGTTAAACTGCTTCCGTGTTGTGGCTATTAGAAGCAACACGAACCACAGGCATGCAGATTCCCCAGATGTGCACCCAGCTGAGGGGTCAACGCTAGCTGTATCTGTCATCTTCTGAGGATGCTCCGTACTGCTTTCAGCAATGGCCTGGCTAACTTATACCCATTCCCAACAGGGGACCAGGGTCTGTTCTCTTCTCTGTGCTTTCTAAGGAGGATGTCCTTCAGCCCTGTGTGGCCCACAGAAAAACTGCTGTAACGACACTTTTCTCCCAACAATTACATGCTTCTTGGAAGGAAAGCAGGTCACTTGGCCCTGCCATGGTCTCCCTGTTCTGTGGGAGATGCTAAGTCCCAAGAAGAGCCGCCTCCTGCCACCACCTCACTAGTCAATAATGGCCACATGTCTGCCTCTAAAACTCACTGTAGATGTGACAGCTGTAACTTCTAAATCCACCTTTTGTGCTTTCAGATTCCAGCTACGTGTGTCCTTCTCACAGCCTTCTGGTCCAGGACACTGTCTCCTCTCCTCTGGATGCCTGTGAGCCTCCACGCTGCCCTGCTATTGGGTAATCCTCAGTCACAGGTCCTTCAATGGCTCCTGGCTGCCCAGGATGAAATGTAGCTTCTGGCTCACTTCCTGGGACTTCTTTGCCCTCCAAGCCTGCCACCTGGCCTGTCTCATTGCTCCCTCCTCCTCAGGAACTCCACTCCTTTGGCTGCTCACACCCTTTGTTGTCCAACTCATCCTCTTACCCCGAGGGCTGTTCCCCAGCCTGCTGAGAACCCTTGCTTCCCTGTGCTCACCTTCTGTCTGTCTGTGCTGGATGTGAACTCTGACCCTTGCTCCCCTGGGCTCACCTCTTGTCTGTGCTGGGATGTGAACTCTGACCCTTACTCCCCTGGGCTCATCTGTTATCTGTGCTGGGATGTGAACTCTGACCCTTGTTCCCCTGGGCTCACCTCTTGTCTGTGCTGGGATGTGAACTCTGACCCTTACTCCCCTGGAATCATCTGTTATCTGTGCTGGGATGTGAACTCTGACCCCTTCTTCCCTGTGCTCACCTGCTGTCTGTCTGTGCTGGATGTGAACTCTGACCCTTACTCCCCTGTGCTCACCTGTGGTCTGTGCTGAGATGTGAACTCTGACCCTTGCTCCCCTGTGCTCACCTCTTGCCTGTGCTGGGATGTAAACTTTGACCTTTGCTCCCCTGTGTTCACCTGTAGTCTGTGCTGAGATGTGAACTCTGACCCTTGCTCCCCTGTGCTCACCTGTTGTCTGTCTGTACTGGGATGTGAACTCTGACCCCTGCTTCTCATGTGCTTACCTGTTGTCTGTGCTGGGATGTGAACTCTGACCTTTGCTCCCCTGTGCTCACCTGTGGTCTGTGCTGGGATGTGTACTCTGACCTTTGATCCTCACTTGCTGTCCTCATTGTCCCTCTGCACTGGGATAAGAACTCTGGGAAAGCTCCGTGTTGTAATTATTTATTTATATTGTAAAGATGTGTCTCTGCCTAAGATGCCTTCTGATTGGTTTAATAAAGAGCTAAAGAGAGAATAGGCTGAATTTCCAGGGAAAGGGAGGACTCTTGGTAGAAGAAGAGGCAGGGAAGCCACGGAGATGCAAAGTCAGACACACAGTTCAGAGGAGAGAAAAAAGGGCCGGACACCAATGAAGACAAGTAGTCCAGGCGACCCAGCCTCTCAGAATTCCTCTGTTGCAGTTTTCTCAAAATTCTTCAGAACAACTTCAGTGCTGCTAGCTGAGATGGTCCAGCCTCACAGACTACTCCAGCCAGGACTTCAGATAAGCCCAGCACTTTACCATCACACAGAGTCTGGACAACAAATGATACTGTTCTCCCAGGACTTGATCATTATCTCAACTTTCTCAGGGTCCCCTAAAGATGTAATCACTCCCAGACAACAAGAAGCAGTCTAGATAACACAATGCCCACATTCCCAAGAGGTGGCTTGGGTAGTTTTGTGTTTGGTGTGTTATGGATGGTTGCCATCATTTAGGGGGTTGGTTGCAAATTGTTATTGATTTAAGCAAGGGAGGTTGGATTCAAGGATCTCTTTCTGGAAAGAATAAAGGAGGATATAGAAATGATAGGATAAAAGGGTAGATTATTCAATCTAGTCTTAGACTGAAAAGCAACTATTAATCTCAAATATTTTGTATTTGTATGGATTTTTGTATATTGATACAAATTTAAGGTTATTTTTGTTTTTAACACATTGTATATATGTTTCTATTCTTGTTTAAGATATTATTCCTATGCATCTCATTTAACAATGTAATGTAAATTTCTAGTCGTTGAAGGCTGTTATTACAAACTATTTAGGATAATTAAGAAATATAGGTGAATAGTTAGCCGTCTATAACAATCAAACTTGTAGTCATGTAGGCATGTTTTCAAGTCAAATAGAGATATATTTTAGATGGACAGATGGTCCTCAAACACTTTAGAAATGTATAGAATATGATATTTTAGATATTTTAATAACATAAGACATTTCATGGCAGTGAGACATGTCTGCTCCTGGCAGCACTGATTTACCTCAAAAAGTATGATGGGCAACAAACAACCTCCTTATGGAGTTTGCTTTCATTGTGGAAAAGTTAACCACTGGGCAAGAAATTACCCTTGTCTCAACTGCTGACAGTATGTTGTCCAAATTGGACAAGCAGGGCACAAAAAAGGTGACTATCAAGCTTTGCCAGGGTAGGACAGTTCTTCAAAATTTTGGCTTCACAGAAAAGTCTATCACATATTCTAAGCCTATAGTCCAAGGATGGATGCCCCAATGTTACAGAGGAACCTTGGGTGACTGTCCAGGCAGCAGATGCCTCTGTCATTTCTATAGTTTTGGAAGTTGCTTGCTCTGCATTTCCTGTTTACTCAGGTAGTATTTTATCTTTCTTGGGTCTCTGATGGGGTTGAAAAATAGATAGTTATAGTTTTCTTTGTTACCAAATTTCAAAAAAAAATTCTTACAAAAGAAATGCCAAGTTTTTAAAGGTTGAGAGACATAAAAGCTTAAGTTGTTTATCTAAAAAATGCTTTAAGGCCTAAATAGATATTTCTTAGGTCAGTAATACAAGTTATGATAGAAAATGTTTTAGGTATAAAACTTTGGACTCATCAAGATGGTATAGATAATAGAGTAATTTCTCCAAATTTGCCAAATACAAATGGACTGAACATTGAAATTGCAATCTTTATTTGATAGTCATTCTTATTGTATATGGTTTTACTATGTTAGAGTTAAAACCTTTGCCTTTTAATTAGACAAAAGTGGGGAATGTTGTGAAATATTTATTTACACTGTAAAGATGCATCTCTGCCTAGGGCACCTTCTGACTGGTTTAATAAAGAGCTAAATGGCCAATAGCTTGGCAGGAGAGAATAGGTGGGACTTCCAGGGAGAGAGAGAACTCTGGGAAGAAGGGAGGCAGATATGCCAGTGAGACAAGAAACAAGGCAGACATACAGTACAGAGGAGATATAACCACATCATGTAGCAGAATGTAGATCAACAGAAGCAGGTTAATTTAAGTTATAAGAGCTACTTGGGGACAAGCCTAAGCAAAAGGCCAAGCTTTCATAATTAATAATAACTTTTCACGTCATTTTTTTTTTCAGATTGGTGGTTGACAAGACAGACCGACTACAGCTCTCTTTGCCGGGTCTATGTCTGAGGTTCTAACACTCATGGCTTAGACTGGTGGGTGGAAGATGTGATGGGCCAAAGGGTTTGTGACAAACACTGGTGCTGACCAGAGAGCATGCTAACAAAATTCTCTTTGTCAGCTACTAATGGAACACCTTCTGGTTCAGGTTCCAAACGGGAAAATTAAGAGCTAGTGTCACAAAATGTCGTTCAGATGAGTACCCTAGGTGTGCAAGTCGTGAAGTTGCTCCTGACTCATAGTGGGATCTGCAAGCCTTGCTGTGCACACCTCTGCCGAGCAGCAAGCAGCTGCAGATTTTCAGGAGCCATTGTGACCCCTCTCACAGGCCTGCAGGGCAGCAGCAGGGCTGGTGGGATCCAGGAGGGCTTGGTTGGTCCAGGCTCTGGGCTGGAGGTGGGGTCCGACCGCTGGTGTGAAGTTAGGGCCACAAAGGCAAAAGGCCAGTTGCACGTTCTTTTCAAACCTTTGCCAGTTTCTCACTGGCCCGTGCTAGTAACAGTCAAATTCAGAGTCTAAGGCCAGGAAAGTCCTTCCACACACCCTGCTGCTGTGGAGAGTGGAGAAGCAGGAATGATATTTCAGACCTCAAGTATGCCATTTAACCTGTCAGCAAGCCTGCAAGAAGGGCTGTTTCTAATCTATTGGACTATCGTGATACAGTGAATTATAATACAGTGTGCTATATGCTGCCCCAGAAACATGTCTAACCAATTTATAATTATATAATAAAATGTATCATAATATATAAATATATTGTAAATATCATGTACTATAAAAGTATATTTTATATCCTGTTGTATGTTTTTAATACTATATAAATATGTTATAATTACACCATAAGTATAAATTACAAGCTGCATACTATGCTCTATCTTAATGACTTTAAAAATGTTACAAAAATTGTGGCAGTAAGTTCCTACAAGATCTTATTAGTGTCCCCACTTTTCATCAGGAACACTACACTATGGATAAAGATGGGAAGACCCTTGCCCAGGGACACACAGAGGCTGAGCTGAGCTTGGTCCCAGGACATCAGATTCTCTACTTGCCCCCTTCCTGAGCTTTCACCTCCATTCATTTTGGGGTAAAAGCTTTATTTTCCTCTCATTAACACAATTTGGCTGGAGCTTCATCTTCTTAGGATCAAACACCCTTGAGAGTCAACATATAGCACTGTTATATATTGTCTGACATACAACACTGCACACACTGCAGACACACTCTGTCTAAATGCATGATGCTTAACACATAAATATGCATTATATAAGTATCTACCACTATGCATCCTAGAGTACATGAGTATAGTATTGTACATGCTGTAATCATTATACATTATATAACATATATACTATGCTTGGCATTTCAAGCTCTCAGATCTGAAGTCCTGAACAGGTTTTTGACACCAGCCAGGCGCATGGGAGAGGAAGTAGGAGACAAGAAGACTTTGGGGGCATACGTCAGTCAGTTTAGTTTCCATTTAGGAAAGAAAGGGCAAGGAGGATGGCGGATGGAGGGAGGGGAAGAGTAGGGGGACAGTTTAGCCATGAGCTGTGATTGTTGAATACCTGGCTGCTGGATCGGACCTTACCTGAGATCTTTAACATCTTTTAAGGAGTAATCCCAGGCAAGTGGCTTTTCTAATGACAGAAACATCCTCTAATGCATGTCTGGCCCTGAACCACCCTGATGTTCAAAGGCCTTAGGCAACACTTGAAAGCATCGTTTCAGGGTTCCTCTGAGAACAAGCTCTGGCCTCCTGCGCCTGCGCAACTGAGTGTTTGCTTTCTGAAGAGCCTGGTCATCTTTGGCATCACACTGTGCTTCTGAGGTGAGTGAGCTGGAAGGTTAAGGTCACAAGGACAGCTGGGAGGCTGGTGGTGGCCTTGGTTTCAGGAAAGCAGCAAGGTTGGAAGTCTGAATAGAGTGGATTTTGACAGCCATGGCCGGGGAGTAGATTCCGTGGGGTGGAGGCATGCAGACATACTCTGTGCGGAGTGAAGAAGGGAGAGGTGAGGGAAGGTGGAAGACAGACAGCAAGGAGCCACCAGGTGACAGGAAGAGGGCCAGACTGGGAGAATAGTGTCTGGTTGCTTGACAGAGCCAAAGAATCTTCGGGGCTTTGCTGACCTTCCCTGCATGAGTGACTGAGGCTGTGAACTCCAGCCGTGTTCGGTTTCTTGGATCAGGTACAGGTGGGGAAAGCTGGGCTTTATTAAGGTTGGGTTTTTGCTGGATGGGAGTAAGGGAGTACATACAAGTGTTGTGGTGGAGAGAGTCTGAAAGGGACTGGTGGGCTGTGGAGGAGAGAAAGCCCCTGGTGACTGGGTCAGTGGTCAGCTGTGTTGATAGACTCTGGATAGTGTTAGGGCTGAGCCGATGATGGACTCACGCTGGGAAGGAAGCAGAGTTTGAAATCGAGACTGTGGAGAGCCCAGTGTAGTGGGCACAGGCTGCAAGAACACTTGACAGGCAGCTTAAACAGCAGACCTTTGAGCCTTTGATATCAGCAGGGTAGGTTTCATTTTGAGGCCTCTTCTCTCTTCTCTTCACACACACACACACACACACACACACACACACACACACGGAGAGAGTTAGCTGTGTGTGTGTTTTCCTAAATAATGGCACTAATCTCATCATGCAGCCTCCACTCTGTGACTTGATACAGTCCCACCACCTACCTAACTCTGAATGCCCTCATACTAAGTGTGAGCATCTAAACCTATGATCTCGAGAGAGGCCCAGACATCTAGTCTATAATATGCAGCTATCGCCAATGACGTGGTCCAAGCATCTGGTGAAGTGAGCGGGATGGAGAGCGGGATGATGGGAGGCAAGAAGATGGAGGGAGCAGAGGAGGGGCTTTGGATGAAGTGAGCCTCTGAGCACGAGTGGTTTGAGGAAGCAGAGGCAGTGAGGCAGGTGCCAAAGAGGATTCTGTCATCCCTAAGGGGTGGTGGTGGCTAAGTGACTGAACTCCTGTGCCAACTCCATCTTTAAAAGTTTAAATCTTGCAAAAGGACTAACCATTTTAATGGACAAAGCTGTATGTCTTCATTAGCATAACGTGGTCTTTGGAAAATGTGTACATTGCGGGCATGGCTGATTTGAGCTAATTAGTGTCCGCATTACCTCACATGCTTGTGTTCTGAGATGAGAACACAATCCTCCCTCCGGATGAATATAATACCTTGTGATTAACTTTAATCACATATGGTCCCACGCGTCTCTTGAAGCTGGAACTGTGTGCCGTTCGACCAACATCTCACTCCCCCCTCCCCCAATCCCCAACCACCATTCTCCTCGCTGCTTCTGGGCACGGCCATCTCAGGTTCCACATTTAAGTGAGATCATACTGCATCTGCCTTTCTGTGCCTGGCTGGGTTCAGCCAGCACAATGTCCTCCAGGCTTGCTTATCAACCCCTGCTGCCTCCCCAGATTGTTCTGCCATCTTGGCTGTTGTGGACGGTGCTGCAGTAGGGGTGGGGTGCAGATGTCTCTGATTTAGCTTGACTTTCAGTTTTGTCTGAGGAGTCTTCAGTCAAGAATGTCACCTGTGTGTATCTCAGTGTCCTAACTTGTGTAAAGGGGGCGGTAATCATGCCCGCATCAAGGGAGTTGAGATGAACCAAGATGCAAAGAGTTTTAAATTGCTGCTGGCACAGCTCGAAGGTTCTACCAAGTCACTGTCTTGGCGACAAAGTACATCAGGGGTCTAGTCTGTGGCATCAAATCACAGGAGCCTTTTTAAGGAAACAGAAGTGATGGAAACTTGGATGTGGCCAGGATGACGTCTCCACGTGTGGTCAGTGAGTGACGAGGGACTCTGGACAGTGAAGAGCCACTCCTGGGCCAGCAGCCGTCCTCGGAAGGCAGCTGGCCTTTGGCTAGGAACAGAAGGCGAAGGGCAGACCTCGGATAAGACTTGAGGTGGAATGCCTTGCTGAGTGGGCTTCACTGTCCCCAAGGCTATGACCATGGAGAACCTGGGACCCCATGGAGGGATGTGAGATGGATTCCTGAAAATAAACAGAGCTGGAAGCAAGATGGTGGGGGCGGGGGGAAGCTGCAGCATGGCAGCACTGGTCTCGAAGGTTTCTTAGGCTGAAACTGCGGTGTTGAGATGATAGGATCTATCTCTCTCTCTCTCTCTCTCTCTCTCTCTCTCTCTCTCTCTCTCTCTCTGTATGTGTGTGTGTGTGTAGATAGGGGAGAAAGAGAGAGAGAGAAGGGTGGGGAGTCATCTTGACAGCCTGTAGAGGTTGATATGTCCTTGTTTCAGAAGGTTCAGGGTGTTGCTGAGTCCTGCTATGCTTTGGGAAGCCTGTGTCTATGCAGGGTCAACATGTCCTTGAAACTGGAGTGATGTTCCCATGGAAGGCCAGGGTTGGAGGAACTAGAGCTGAGACAGGTGGATTAAAGGGGTCTGATATAAAATGATGTGGGAGGTGAGGTATGCTGTGAATATGTTTTATTGCCATTGGTTAATAAAGACGCTGCTTTCAGCCAATTTTAACAATGTAAAGCCAGGCTGAAAGAGATATATAGAGAGAGTAGGTGGGGTCAGAGAGAGAAACCATGTAGCTGCTGGAGACAGATGCACCAGAACCTTGCCGGTAAGCCACATCCACGTGGTGATACACAAATTAGTGGAGAGATTAAGCTAAATTAAATTAATGATACACAAATTAATTAATGAGTTAGTTTAAAATATGAGTTAGCTAGAAATACACTTAAGTTATTGGCCGAATAGTATTGCAAATAATATAGTTTTCTGTGTGGTTACTGGGGGACTGGGTGACTACAGTAAAGGATCTCATATGCAATTTTTAAATGCAAACCTTTATCTAGAAAGTCTAGTCTATACTGTTACGATCCCAGAATGAGATGGGTGGTGGTGATGGGTGCCCTTAATTCCAGCTCTTGGGAGGCAAAAGCAGATGAATCTCTGGGTTTGAGGTCAGTCTGGTCTACAGAGTGAGTTCCAGTATAGCCATGGCCACACAGAGAAACCCTGTCTTTCAAAACAAGACAAAACCAAAAACAAACAAACAAAAATAGTCCAGCATGAGAGTGAGTGAATTTTGAGGACCAATAAAGGGCTTTGGGGTACAAGAGTCAAGAAATCATAGGTGGAGGGCATTGGAGGGTGGAAGAAGGGAGTAGACTTTGAAGAAGTTTCAGAAGACACAGGACACTCAGAAATCCCTGCAAGGCCGGAAGTGCCAAAGATGCCGACAGGCGAGGAATGTCAAAACCCAGCCTGACTTGAGTCCCATCAGAGTAAAATGCCACCTGTAATGACTTTCCATTTCCTCAGTTTCCCTGACTACCTCACAAGCACAAGACAGGTAGTTCTCGTCTTCTGCAGCACGGAACAGGTGGATGACATATTGTCTTGCGTCTGAGCCCTTCAGCCAAAGGTGTGTTCTATTTGCGGAGCGGGGCTGCATCCAGGCACTTTCAAACTAGCTGTGCCACTGATGCTCACACGCCCGTCCACTGAGTCGGACACGGAGGGGCACACGATGATGGCAGTGAGGGTAACGATGAAGAGAGCTGGCACTCTGAGCCTGTCTGGCCAGTTTCACTTGCTGGCCTCACTCCATCCTACACCAGCTTGAGGCGCATCGTATTACTGTGCCTGTTTTAAAGATGAGAAAAATGGAAGTTTGGAAAGATGGAAGCCAGTTTTCTGTAGCTGTGTTTAAGCAATGGGCTGGCAAAGGGCCAGGGAACCAGCAATTAACTGGCACCTCACTCGATAACCATTTTTCCACATAAGAAGAATGAAGGGTGGCAGCATTCTGGGACTAGATGAGAGGCAGGAAGGCTGGGAGAATCCCAGTGATTGTTTTATAAATAAGGTCTTGTTGGAGACCAGCTACAGTCACACGAGGATCAGAAGCCTCAAGAGGTTGTCAGGAAGTCTGTTTCAGGTACTACTAGAAATGTTGGGAATCCCCTCATCTGTAAAGCAAGGGATTGGGTGGAGGCTCCAACATTGCAAGCCATGCCTTGGAGAAAGGGCCTGTCTCGGAACATGTAGTGCATATACAAGTTGTGCACCGAGTAGAAGGGGCTTTGTATTCCCCTGGCAGACTTGGCTGGGACCAACCCAACTGAGGGTGGCCAGTGACAGTCGGGCATCTGGCCAGCAGATGCCCCTGAGGAGCTGTATTGTCACCTCCTGGTCAGGAGAGGACAGCACCCTGTGTTGTCTGAGAGGCCTCTCTGCCTGGTGAGGGGGTGAAGGATGGGGTAGGATTGGGAGTGAGTGCTTTGCTCCGCTTCAGCTTGTTTAATCCAGAAGTCGCAAGTCCAGTTGCTTTATGAGACTGAAGTTAGCAAAGTTCTCTATGGCACAGTCACGTTTCTCAAGAGTTCACTTCCAGCCTCCTGCGGTGTGAGGCTAAGACAGTCTTTACGCTGAGCAGAAACCAACTCTTGGCCACTTTGTCCAGTGTGACCTGAGAGACGCAGAACTTTGTCACCTTCTGCATCATGGTCTCTTCTGACAACGCCCCTCCTCCACCAGCTGAGAAGACACAGTACCCCAACTTAGATCACCGTTTTCCAAATAATCATTTGGTTGATCTGCAGGTTCAGCCCAAGGTGGTGGGTGTTCTGTTGTTCAAGTGCTTTAGCTTTTTGTTAATGGTGAAAGTGTGTATTTAGAATTAGCCACCAGGACTCAGTTTCGATGACCCCAGTTTTTATTGGCTATGGCATTCAAAGCTCTATTATCAGGAGCCAGAGGAAGGAGTGTCTTCTCCTCTGCAGACCTGGTAATGTGAGTGTCATGGAGCTCCCCACAGTTGGATCTGGTGCTTGCTAGTCTTCGTCAGAATGTGATGTCTTCTGTCTCATCACAGCTGAGTGGTTGGGGGGGGCATGCTGAGGCTTCACGGTCAACCAGGCTTTTCCTAGGGGTGTTCCTGAGGTATTTGGCTGCCTGCAGAGCCACAGTATCTTGGGGCACTGGAAGGTGGATGACATTTAGATCTCCTCTCTGTGGCTATGGCTGCATTTCAGCCCTGTCTTGGTTTTCAAAACCTTCACATTGAATTTAGATTTGGGTGTGGGGGACTTCCTTCTTTTCTTTCTGTGTCATCTTGGTGAAAGGGTGCTTTTGTGGCCCCACTTTATAGCTGTAAAAACTGAGACTCTACTCTTGTAGGCAGAGTTTACTTTCCAGCCCGCCAATTCCCAAATAACTGAGAAAGAGACTTAATTATAAATGATCAGCCAATGGCTCAGGCTTATTATTAGCTGACTCTTACACTTTAAATTAACCCATTTATATTAATCTACTTCTGCCACATGGTGTGACCTCTCTTTCATCTTGTACCCCCTGTTTCCTCTCTGCATCTGCTTGCTACTCCTCTGACTCTACCCTTTTTCTTCCCAGGATTCTTTGACTCTCCCTTATCCTAACCTTATCCTACCCAGATATTGGTCAGTCAACTTCTTTATTAAATCACTCACAGTAACATATATCACACAGTGTAAAGGAATATTCCACACACTCTTGTTAAGGATCATGTGTTTATGATGTCACTGGACTGGCAATCAATATCCAGCACCCATGCTTTTAGGACAGGCTCTGTTCAGCTAGCTGCCTTCCAGGAGGGGAGCCGTAGAAACAATGACATGGTTTTAAAACCATCTTGTGTTTCCACTGTATGCACATAACAGAACAATTGGAAAATCTTAAAATAGAAAAGAATTATGTACACTTTGAACCACAGCCCTGTAATCATAGCCAGCCCTCTCGAGCTTTTGTTTTCATTGTGTGTGTGTGTGTTTTTCATATCAGTGTGAATGCAAGTTGTATCCAGGGTTCCAATGTCATTACCTAGCTTTCATAGTCACTATTTAAATTTAAATATCAACATAACGCAAGTTCTAGGGAAACACTTTGACAAGAATTTCCTGAGAAGTTGGTCAATGAGAGCCGTCAAGGCAAGGTCAGGGTGCAGACAGAGGTGTCTGTGGGACTCTGGATTCAGATGACAACAGCAAAGGCTACTCCCTGATACAGCGATGTCAAGGGCACTGAGCCAGGAGGTGGCAGTTGGGAATCCAGAGCAGCATCAGAGACTAAGATTAGAACTGGAAAGAGGCAATGTGTGATGAAGACTTAGTGAGGAGAAGCGGCCTGGGTACGTGCCGGTACTGTGCAGTGCTGAGCTGGAGACTTAGTATACGTCAGTGCTAGAGACTTAGTACGCGTCAGTACTAGAGACTTAGTACACATCAGTACTGTTTAGTCCTGAATTAGAGACTTAGTACATGTCTGTTCCATTTACTCCTAAAGTATGTGGCGTCAGTTAGGAGCACTTTGGGCTGCAAGTTTCAGCAAGCTGGATTTGCAGAGGACCAGTCAAACAATGAAGGCTTCTAATTAGCTCATGCCACAGGAATGTGGAGGTGATTGGTCTAAGGCTAGCCGAAGTTCAACGGCAGCATTGCCAACAAACGTGCACCATCGCTACGGTGCTGGCTACAGTCCTGGCTTTTCAGCACGATTACTTCACGGACTGACTCCCAGCTAGAATGCTAAGGGTTACCCTTCCTTATAAAAATCAGCTTCTGGGGGGCTGGGCGATGGCTCAGTTGGCAAAGTGCTTCCCCACAAGCCTGAGGGACCGAGTTTGGTTCTGAAGCAGCTCTGTTAAAAGGGTCGGGGGAGAGAGGGAAGACAACATACTGCCTGTGACCCAGCACTGGGGAGCTGAGCCGGGAGGATCCCTGAAGCTCATTGGCTGGCTGGCCGGCCTAGGTGAAGAGATGAGCTACAAGTTCAGAGAGAGTCCCTGTCTGGGAACTAAAGATGGAGGACGACGAGGAAGTAGGGCTGATGTTGACATGCAAACATGTGCCCTCATATCTGCATGCGTTGACATGCAAACGTGCCCTCATGTCTGCATGCTCACCAGTATGCACAGGCACCCACTAGCAAGAACTTACTCACCCCCACCCCCATCCCCACCCCCAGTAGTTTAAAGGCAACGCTGTTGTTCTCTCTCTTGGGTAGGAAAGTCTGTTTCCCCCTCCACCCGTCCACTGCTTCTCAGAAGGTTGTGGAAATCCCACTGTGAAGGTGTCCAGAATATTTTCTCTTGTGTGTCCAGAAACAAACACTCCCAACACCATCCACCCTGTCTCTATCGCTCTGTGGGAACACCCACAGTGTGGGCTGTAGATTTCTGACCCAGACAAGCCCTCTTCACAGAAGATGCAAGCAGAAGCTCTGTGCCTTTTTGTCGTTTGTCAGATTGATGTTCAGTTGTATGACTGCTGGATTGCTGCTGATCTTTCTCTCTAGCCTGCAAGTCCTGCCAAGTCAGAAACTGGGATGATTTTCTCCTTTATTCACCCCAGAACCTGCCTACAGCGGGGGTTCAGATGTAGCTCATGAGCGAGTCATGATCTTACGCAGTGTAAGCCTGTGTGAGCGGCCACCGCTGAACCCACATTTCCCAGTTGGTGACCTGTACTCCCGTGTGTTCTCCCTGACCAGCGAGGGCATTTGATTCCCGTGATCACAGACTCTGCAGCAGACACTGCAGGCACAGCTACTGCTGGTACAGATGCTTCCAGTGCAGAGACTGCCGGTGATTGCTAGATATCCTGTCCTCCTACCACGCTGGGCTAGGCCACCTCAGCTTTTCCTGGCAGCTGTGGTGGGCAGGTTCGAGCACTGGGCACCCTCCCACTCTAGCCAAATGAGGACTTCTCTGGGGTCACAGGAGCTGGGCCCTGTGTGAGGCTGGGTGAGGAGGGTTCCCATAGTAGCACTCACATTCTGCTGCAGATGCAAGTTCCCCAGAGACAGGCAAAGCACCTGGGGAGAGCCTAGGGTGTGCATACATGACACCATTTTCTGTTGGAGACTTGGCATTTATGGCTTTTGCTACTCTTGAGTGGATTGTCCTGGGCTGACCCTGTGGATGCTGAGGGAGGACCATTCTGTATTCTGTGGACGTCTGTCTTGCACAGTTTAGAGATGGGTTCAGGGTTTTCAGCTTAAAAAGTTGAAGTGGGCATCCATCCAGTCTTTTGAGACCGCTAGAGTGGAGTGGATGCATTTGTGTGTGGAAAGACACATTTTAATGGTTGTCATGAGATAAACTGAACATTTACATCCTCCTAGAAGCCCCACCCCTCAGTGTGGTGGCATTGGGAGGTGATTAGATTTAGATGATGCTTTGAGAGTCTCCTCCTAAATGTCTTCTATAAGAACAAGGAGAATCCAGCTCCCTTCCCTGTCTCCCTCCCTCCCTCCCTCTCTTCCTCCCTCCTTGCTTACCTCCTTCTCCCTCCCCCAGTACTGACTTTATTGACACCTCAGTCGCCCCCTAAGCCCACAGCAATGGTGTCGAGGAGCCTCTGAAATGAACGTGTGGTTATTTTGAGTTATTCCTGATATTTTATCACAGTAAAGCAAAGCCAACCAACAAGAGATTAGATCAAAGACAGCAGCTTCCTGTTCTTATTCTTCCTCTCCATCATACGCATCCCCTTCCCTGCCTCTCGGCCCCTTTTCCCTCCTCTTTCTCTGCCCCCACCTCTTCCTTCTCCTTCTCTTTCTGCTGTGGAAGCTGAGGTTACACTGTGACTCCAAGTGAGTCTCCTCAGAACTGGGTCTCTCATCATCTATCAAACCTTCAGGTGTGGCTGGAGCCCATGCAGACACCTTGGCTGTGGCCTCACAGAGACCTTGAGTCTAAAGCAACCTCCTCCTAAGCCCCTCCTAGACTCCTGACTTCCAGACACTGTAAGATCATTTAGGTTTGTGGCTTTAAGTTTTGGAAATGGGCTGGAGATATGGCTCAGTGGTTCAGGATGCTTGCTGCTCTTCCAGAGGACCCAGGTTCAGTCCTCAGCAGGACGTTGTTCACAAATGTCTGTGTCTTCGCTTCCAGAAGATCTGACATTTTCTTCTAGCCCATGTATACTGGGCATACATGTGATGCACAGACATACATGCAGGAAAAATACCCATACACATAAAATTTTTAAAAAACTGGGAAAATTTGCCACATCAGTATATAACATATATATATGTGTGTGTGTGTGTTATAAATATATATGTATATATGTGTACATACACATGTTATATGTATATATAACATAACACATATGCTTGGTTCTTTCCAAGGTTATGTCAGAAAAGACCATGAGTTTCTGCCAGTCCCTCACCTTGAATCTGGGCCATACCTGGACTCTTACAGCTCAGTGATTGGCTGATAATCCTGAAGCCACATAAAAAGCTTTATTGCTTGTAACTAATCTTGGGAGTCTTACTCTGGGAGAACTGAGTCGAGCACCAAAGACTGCCATGCCGGGGAAACTTGTGTAGCTGTGCTGGCTGCCTGTTGTGCCCTGCCAAAGTCAGGTGAGCCAGCCTCTGACAGCACCAGTGAGTGATCCCCAGCAAGGAGCACACAGCGGATCCATCCCCAAGTTCTCAGTCCATGAAGTCGTGAGCGGAATAAGGCTCGCTAATTCTCTCATGTCCACGGGGACATAGTCAAGGTCCCCATAGCTGTCTGGGACTGTGACCCTATCACAACCTACAGAGAGTGTCATTTTCTATTCATGCCTACAGCAGGATTTAATTTATTTGCATTTTTTCCCTGAAAATTAACAGTAGCTAACAATAAAACAAAATGATCAACTGGAAATTTAAACTTCTCTTCTTTTCTGATTAGTGTCCTTGCCAACCTGATGCAAGCCAGGGCTGTCTGGGAAGAGGGGGGCTCAGCTGAGAAAATGTCTCCATCAGATTAGACTGTAGCTAGGCCTGTAAGCCTTGTCCTTGATTAATGACTGATGTGGGAGGGCCCCGTCCACTGCAGATGGTGCCACGCTGGACAAGTGGCCCTTGGCTGTGTCAGAAAGGAGGCTGAGCACGTCAGTAAGCGGAGCTCCTCCATGACCTCTGTTTCAGTCCCCGCCACCAGATTCCTGCCCCAACTTCCTCCCTCCAGAAGGAATCATAAGCTGTAAGACGAAATAAACCCTTCCTCCCCAAGCTGCTTTTAGTCATGGTGTCTATTGAAGTAACACAAAGCAAATGAAGACACCTTGTCAACTGTTTACCATGATTTGTTTGCTTGTTTTAAGAATGTATGTGTTTCTTCTATTTGGTGACTCGTTGACTTGAAGGGAAACATTAAAAGAAAAACCATAGGAGTGTGTGCACACATAAGCATGTGTGCCTGTGTGCGCACGTATGCATGCCTGTATGTGCCTACATACATTTGTGCATGTGTATGTCTGAATTTATGTGTGCATGCATGTGTATGTGTGTGCACTAGCTTGTGCATATATGTATGTGCATGTGCCTGCACATATGCCTCTGTGCACGTGTACACAGTTATTATATTTATCAGACAGCAATGTCGAATCCAACAGTCGTATTTTGGAGGTGATCAGACTCACATACAGTCACTGCATGCGACTTTTCCTTGATATGAACATGTGGAGCTTACCAAGAGGTCGTCTGAAGGGTAACCCTTTGCTCACCGCTTAGAAGGAAAATCCATGACAAAGCTGAAAGTTGAAGGTTCATAACACAAGCAAAATATTTAAAAAATAGAAACTAAAATTTAAATGCCCAGAAGCACGGAAGACTATCAGTGGTCACGTTCTCTCTTAGACATGTGTCCTCTCTGGCCGGCCTCTGAGGACAGCATACAAGACTCTTGCTTCACTCGTGGAGACACGTGGCTCCTACCTCAGCACACGCCCGGGCTTTCACTGGGCAGTTGGTCCTGGCAGGAGTGCAGGGCATTTGAGTCTCCAGCTGAGTTTCTGTTTTAAGCATTTCTTTGCTACTAGAAATTTGGTCCCACTGAGACAGCTCAATGGCACAGGCCGGGAATGGGTCCTTCTCCTGTGGTCCTCTGAAGTGGGGGACCCTATGAACACCATGGCTCAGAGGTCTAGTCTCCTGAATCTGAGTTAAGCCATGAGGTGAGGAGTCTCCCCCATGTGCTCCCATCATGCTGTGCTGCCTCCTAAGGCAATGAGTCAGGCATGAGCTGAAACCTTCAAAACCATGAGCCCAAACAAACATTTCTTTTTAAGTTTACCATCTCAAGTGTTTTCTTATAGTAATGGAAAGCTGACTAATATACCTCCCTCCTGTGTCCCTCATGCTTAAAGGTCTTCATATGTGTATATAGTTTTTCCTTACACAAAGGATGGTTTGATACTAGTTTTCTATACCAGAATTTATAACCTTTTGAATGTATTAATTTAATATTTTTGTAGTAACCTATTGTATTACTTTTATGTTGCTAGGATAAGACATTCTAACCAAAAGTAATTTAGGAAAAAAGTATTTATTTTGGCTTGTGGTTTCAGAGGGTTATCCACAATGGTGGGAAGGTCACGGCAAAGTTGCAGGAGCTGGAAGCCAGCTAAGAACATCTTTGTTTACACACAGGAAGCAGACAGACAAACTGGAAATGGAGCAAGGCTGTCATTGCTCAGAGCTCTCCCACATGGAAGCACTTCCTCCAGCAAGGCTGCTCTTCCTAATGGTTCCATAACCTCTCCAAACAGTGCCACCTACTGGGGACCAAGTGTTCAAACACTTGAACCTAAGGGGGACATTCTCATTTGAACCACCACATCTACGGTTCTACTGTCCCTCTCACAGCTGCGTAACTGTGAAGCTGTGGAACTGGGAGAACTTTACCCTCTCCTCTTGATGGCCAGGCTGTCACTTGAGTCATCCCCCTGAGTCCCTCATACACCTTCATTTAAATAAGATGGGTCAGCGAAAGATCCAAGCACAGTCAATGCCCGAGGCCCACAAGCAGACAGAGGTGCGGCATTCACAGATGATTCCTTTATTTGCTACTTGGTTAACACCTCTGGTGACTCACTCTTTGGCACACAGCTGAGTGTCCCTCTCAGAAGTTCTTAAAGCACCTGCTCTTCTCATTCCTGCCCTTAGCACACTTGTGGTTTCCACTCTGGCCCGAGTGAGTTTTGAATCTCATCTACTTCCCTCTTGAGACACTCTGGCCCGACTAGATCCCTGGCACTACACCATCGTCTTGGTTGCTCAGAGGAGACCTAAAGAACTGCACGTTCTGTAAGGGAATCTTTGTGTTGGAAATGGCCAGATGAAGGCATGACGGAACTGACACGGGTAAAACCGGTCCCCCATGACGGGGAAGCAGTACCACACCAGAGCATGTGACTTTCTTTGAGGTCATAGGATTTTCAAGACCCTGGCTTCTGAACACTTACGTCTTCCCTTGATCATCTGTCCTCGGCCTTTTGATGCCTCTGAGGGTGACAAGAGAGACATCTTCGGGAAAAGAAAACAACAACATCAACAACAAAACAAAGCTGGATCTCAAAATCCAAGTTAATCTCTTGGTTCAGTTCATTTTCTGCTGCTGTAACAAAATACCCAAGATTGGCTATTTCCTAAAGAAAAAAAACTTATTTATCTCCCATTCCGGAGGTTCAGGAACGTGGCCTTGGCATCTGCTCTGTGCTAATGAGGGCCTGTGGTAGATCCATTACAGCGGTAGGGCATGCGTAAGAAGGGTCAGCGGGTGCAGAGAGTTTCATTATGACACGTGTGTGTGTGTGTGTGTGTGTGTGTGTGTGTGTATGTGTATAATTGTACTCTGCTCACCTTCAACCCCACAAGCTCCTCCCCCTCTTCCTCCTGCAGGTCAGTCCTCTTCTTTTCCCCCCAAATGCCATTTTTCTCTGATTTCATGCCATAGTTGCATATATACCTTATAAATATATATATGCAAATCAAGGTTATATATAAGAGAAAAAGCATACAATATTTTTTTTTCTTGCCCCATTGTCCTCTCTTAGCTCCCTTTCCCTCTTCCCTTTTTTCTCCTTCATAATCATCTGTATGTATTTATATAAGTTTTAATCTTGCAATATATTTTTAAAACTGTAAGTTCTTCATTCTAATGTATTTGTAATAGTATTTGGCTTCTGTAGTCTGAATTGTCTCACTTAACATAATAATGATCTCTATCGTTCTATCTGGTTTCCTGCAAATGACAGCTTTCTTTTTCTTCTTGGCCGCCTAAAGCAACACTGTGTGTACACATGGCACGCTCTTTACATTGGATGGCTCCAAACCTTGGTGACTGTGACTGTTGCCACAATAGATGAGGGTGCGTATGTGTCTGTGTGGTCCAGCCACTTAGATATTGTCACACACAACAACAACAACAATACATTTTAAAAAAAGACATTGTGATTAGTTTTCTCTTTCAGTTCCTGGAGACAGCGTGCAGTTTGCAAATGCACAGTTGTTCCTGAACTACACCAATCTGCTCTGATCGTGCCCCTGACAGTAGTGTCAGTGTGTTGAGAACTCTCAGGTACAGGTGAGGCACACAGGCGGAAAGGCGGGCAGAGGACACGGAAGGCTGCATCTGTGAGAAGGGCTGTGAGGCTTGGTTTTATTAAGCACCAAAAGTCTGGTGGTGGGCAACTTGGGGAGCCTGTGGAAGGAAGGAGGGTGAGCAGGGCTCTACAAGGAAGTATAGAGAATGTGTCTGTGGGGGGTGGAGCTCTGCTTTCTGACCTAGCATGAGTGGAAGAAGTGAAAAGCCCGTACTGCCTTGCAAACCTGGAGGATACTCCGGTAGTGGCTGGGAGGAAAATCAGCTCATTTCTGTAATTAATCTGAGGCATTTGTTGGGTGCCATGCAAGGCAGTTTTGGTTCAGACTTTACATGCTTTAAATCTTCAAAAATCACACAATACCATAGATACTGTTGTTCCCATTTTATGGATGAGGAAATTGAGGAGGAAGTTGGCTAAACGCCCTACCTGAGGTGATGTCTAGAGTGTACTTCGCAGGAGCTGACAACAAAGGCTCAGGCTAAGCAAGCAGAGATGGCCATCATGCATGTTAGCACCCCACACACTGGGGTTAAAAGTGTGAACCACCACACCTGGAGAGAGAAGGACTCTTAGCACTTGGAAGGTTTGTCCCTGACTGGGAGCACCAGGTAATGCAGACCTGGAAGAAACAATTGGTATGGTAATTGGTATGGTGTCAAGCTCTGGCCCAGATTCTGTCGTCAGGAGTCCCCCAGGCATGCTATTGCATGTGTTTATTGTCACACAGACTGTGTAGAGACAGAACTATGTGTCACTTTCTGATGATCCCAGCCACCTTTCAGGGTCCCTGTCTTTCCTCCTTTGCATAGCTGAAGGTAAGTCTCACTGGGAGGGCAGGTGACCAGCACACTACTCTCAGCAGAAGGGGGCCAGTCACCCTCCCAGGATTTCCATTTGCCCTGTTTGCAAGCTTGGGTTTGAGGAACAAATGACAACGAAAGCCGGGCAAACTTACGACCTTATCTGCCAGGCCCAGGTTCAGGCTTCTTCCTCAAACACCCGAGCAGCAGCGGTGACCCCTGGGGCTGGGGTTGGAGGCCTTGTGGAGGGCCCTGGAGGTGAGACCGGGGAAATCGCTCTCCATAGTACTGCTCTAAGTCCCAGGGCCTTGTCAACTGCCTTCATCTTCCCCACCGCCCCTTCCTTCAGCGATTATCTTTAATTTTCTTCCTTATAATTGAAATTACCTGGGCGCAAGTGAGAAAGAAACACAGAACACGCAACAAACCTGCTTAGGAGTTTGTTAGAGGGGGTACGTACAGGCCAGGGGAATCGGTGTGCAGAGGGAGAGAAAGATGGCACATTCATCTTTTTAAAAGCTGCCTAGCACATGCACACAGGGGTTTGGCATGATACATCATACGCAGATGACGGGCTCACACATGCATGCAAGGGCTTAGCTGAGTCATAGTGGACGTAACCACGCATGAGCGCAAGGGCTTAGCTGAGTCATAGTGGATGTAACCACGCATGCCTGCACGTGGGTCACGCGGGGCCCTTTAACATTCAGGCACCTCTGCCCGAGGACCCGTCTGCATGGCTACAGAACCCGGAAGTATCAGCCTTATATGGCTGAAATTATTACAGTAATGATCAGCACGTGTTTCCGAGCTGCCTGAGCCTAGACCGCTAACATTTGCTAGCCCTTTCTTTCCTAAAGACTTTGTACCTCTGCCCTTCTTATTGTGTAGCGAACTCGATTTCTGAGAAGTACAGCCCTGCTCACGCCTTCTGAGGGGCACTTCTCCGTTCCTGTCATTCGCAGATTCCCTGCTGCTCACAGGGCGCACCTGGGAACCATGACGCCCACTGAAGCCCCTCCTCCTTTAACTAGAGTTTAGACTAAAGGCCTGGGTCAAATGCTGCTGCCTCCCGGAGGCCCACTCTAAACCACCCTCCCCCACTTTAAGACCCAGACGTCCTGACTCCTTGCAATCATTACTTTTTCTTTCAGATATGATACTTTCTCATGTTTTGTGCGGCATAAAATCAAGATATAGTCATCATAGTAGAGTGAAAAATGCAGGGGGGGAAAGCCAAAGAAGAAAAGAAGAATCGCCTACCGTCTTAGTTTACTGTCCGACACTCTTAACAAAATACCCCAGGCTGAATACTTTATAAATGAAAGAGGCTTCATCTGACCCATGGCTCCGGAAACTAGGGCATTCAAGAGCATCTACTTGTAAGAAAGGATGAGGGATGCAGAGGTTCTTTTTAATGACCCACCCTGCCGACGTCAACCCGGTCCCCAAAGACCAAGAGGAGGTACTTGAGTCTGAGTTTGGTGGGGGTAAATCTTATTCAGGCCTTAGCTTCTGGCTAACTGATGTTTGGCCAAGGATCTGTGGAGATCCTGACGTGTGGCAGGTGTTGCCTGAAACATGCGTTGCTGCTACCGATACCAGCTCCTGGAACCAATGAATTCACATGGCTGCCCCATGCTGCTTGGTGTGTACGTTATAGGAATATGTCATTGCCCCTGCTCTTCCTTGCACTGACGCATGGTCATTTTTGTTTTGACCCGTTTTGCCGTCCTGCCAGTCTACCTGGCAGTGCCAAGACCTGTTATGGCAGTCCTGTGCTCTAAGACCTGCTGGGTGGTCAGAAGTCCCGAGAGTTCTTTGTCAAGCCATTCACTTCCACTGGGCTCGTAGATGAGAAGTTGGCAGGTAGATTACTCCCACGCACAGAAATCAGCATAAAAGGCATGGTGCCCTCATGGTCTTCCAGCAGCTGGAAGGTGTACCCGAAGCTGTCTGACTTCATTTCTTGGGGCAAACATAATTTCAGCCTTACCCAAACTGGGCAATGTGGAATGTGTCATGTACCCAGGACTCTCAACAATGCCCCATTATGCGTGATGACTCAGGGATGGGCCCCTGTCCATGGAACATACTGTAGTGAGCACAGCGCCTTGCTGTGTGTCTGAACCTGCTTCACGGGCTGTCTCCGTAGGTATGTCACTTGCCTCCTTGTCTAATGGCTCCTGGAGGCTTGCAGGGCTAGGGAAAGGCCAAGAAAGGGCTCTGGTTCTTTCCATGGCAGCGGAGCAGAGTTGGCAATGGTGCCTGGGGAGGAAATTAAAGCGAGGCCTTGGGTATCTGGGGGGAAGCATTTGTTGTTCATGGCAAGGATCATGGGTGTTGCTGTGTTAATGTCAGGGGCGTTCTCTGACAAGGGGGAAGGAATGCCGAGTGTTGACATGGCATGCCGACAACAGGCAGGACCAAGATGGCACTGCCCATGGTATGCACAGCAGTGAACTCACCTTTAAATGTTTTCATGAGGGCAAGGGGAGAGAACCCCGGGAACACAGATTTGACTTCTGACATTCTTAAGAGGCTGCCATATACCCATCACGGGATGCCCTGCTGCCATATACCCATCACGGGATGCCCCACCTTCTCGTGTTGCCTCTTCTTCCTGCCTGGCACAGATGTGCTGACTCTGTGGGCTTCAGATGCTTTGAAGGGCCTCACAGGCCAGGGTGGGCTCAGAGCCAGCCTCTCTGGTGCCATTTTATAGCTTAGCACATGTGCAAATCCTGAGCACTTGTATTGCTGTGAAGGGTTCCCAAGTACAGCTGGGCCCTCCAGTCGATTGTGCACAGTCAATAGAGACTTCGATTTTTCCAGATCTTCTTGGCCACCCATTCCTTGGAGCTGCCTTTGGATCTGGCTTCACCTTGCTGTGAAATCAGCCCCGTTATCAACACCCAGCTCTACACCCTCCCCTACAGTCATCTCTTGTCTACAAGTAGGCTGTTGCAGCAGGCCAACACCCTTCCCTGTGGTCATCGATCTATACAGTAGACCAATGTAACAGGCCAATATCCTCCCCTACTGTTTGTGCCTTTGCCATGTTCTTCTTTCTTTTTTCCTTCTTCTTTCCTTCCTTTCTCTTTACCTGTGCCCCATCCTCTTACTTCTACATCTCTCGAAGCCAGAGGCTGACCAGGCCTACGACGTCTTTGTAGTCCACTCTTATCCCAGCACCCTGTGACTCCATCCCATTTCTCCTCTTTGCCTCAGTCATTCCCATTCCTTTGTGTGTCCTCCCCTCCTGCCTGTCTAACAACCTAATAGTCATCACAAGTCTCACCCTGATTGCCGACTCTTCTTGTCTTTTCTACTCACGCTAACATAGTTGTATGCCCAGTGCTTTCAGGGTGCCCTAACTGATCTCCAGCACCACGTGGTCATGCAATCTGTTTGTAACTCCAGTTACAAGGGATCTGACACCTTCTTCCAACCCCCATGGGCCCTGGGCACAGGCCTGTAACACAGGTCGGTGAGGACCAGAGCAAAGCAGTGTCTTCTTGACGGGAAAGAACCACTGTACTCACTCGGGAACTCACGGCAGCTGTGGTTGCTCATATAAGACATTTGCAAGATCAAGCCAGTGAACAGTCCAACATGGAGTGGGGAGGAGTTCAAGAGAGTCCCTTAGCCCTGAACTCTTGACAGTTGGTGGGTTCTCAAGGAGAGTCACTTTTCTTCAATGGGGTGGCCTCTGGTAGGTCAACCATGCTCCAGTGGATGGCCTGTGTCCTGGATACAGCGGAAGCACAAATTGGGTGGCATGGATTTTTTTAAGAGGACACAGAGTTGCAATGGCGTAGAGTGTGGATGGGGATCTGGGAAGAGTTACAGGGAGGAGGGGGACAAACATGATCAAAAACTACTGTACTGTAGTTGGTTTGTTTGGTTTTCTTTACTCTTTTCTCTTTGGGGGGGCATGACTCCCAACTGCCAGAGTCTTAGTCTTCCTTATGAATGCCCATCCTAGCTTGGCTTGTTTCTAGCAACCTTTTCTTAAATTATCCCATCTATTTTTCTTTTTGCCTCTACTTTTACCGTTCTCTGTTCTGTATACCTTTCTTTCCTTCTTCCTCCATTGCTGGTTGTGTAGTTAGGGGCTGGACCCTGATGTCCTCTCTTTCTCCTTTTCTCACTCCTCTATCTCCTCTCCTTTTTTCCTTCTATTTATTCTCTCTGCCTGGTAGCCCCACCTATCCCTTTCCTGCCTGACTATTGGCCATTCAGCTCTTTCCTAGACCAATCAGGTGTTTTAGGCAGGCAAAGTAGCACAGCTTCCCAGAGTGAAACAAACGCAAGAAAAAGAATGCAGCACATCTTTGCGTCATTAAATAAACATTCCACAGCATGAACGAATGTAGCACATCCTTAAGAAATATTCCACAACACTACATGCATGTATGAACTTCTCCAAGAATTAGCGAAAGTAGTATAATTAAAAATTACATCTTTTATAACTCATCAGTGCCTCTCGGTTGATGGGTTTACAGTATCACACCTGAGGAAATAAACTGGACTAGCAAGTTTTGGATGGAAGTGGAGGTGTGAACGTGTGTGTGGAGCAAAGAGTGAGTGAGAAAGAGCTGAGGCATGATGTGTGCTGCACACAGCTTCTTAAGGTAAGGATGTCCTTCAAAGAGAAGGGAGGACAGAGGCCATGTTTTCCTCTTCGCTCTGGAACCAAGCCAAGTGGCTTAGACTTATAGGACTCCTGTAAGTCCAACGGAGTCCATAGCTCTTGTTTCTGGCTTCTTAAATCAGAGGTGTCTTAGTTAGTTTTCTACTGATGTAAAGAGACATCTGACCAAGACAACTTATAGAAGAGTTTTTGGGGGGGACTTGCAGAGTTTTCAGAGGGTGAGTCTGTGACCACGCTAGCAGAGAGCCT
This sequence comes from Myodes glareolus, assembly GCF_982192425.1. NCBI lineage: Eukaryota > Metazoa > Chordata > Mammalia > Rodentia > Cricetidae > Myodes > Myodes glareolus. Next base: position 92,488,468 of record NC_142034.1, read on the forward strand.
GGAAGCAGGCAGGCATGGTGCTGTAAGAGTGGGAGACAAATTCACACCCATAGCACAGACTCTAGGCAGAGACAAACAACTGAAAATGGTGTGGGCTTTTGAAACCCCAAAGCCCTCCAGGGACATGTTCCTCCAGTGAGGCTACACCTCCTAATGTTTCCCAAACAGTTCCACCAGCCAGGGGTCAAGTATTCAGATAGATGAGTCTATGGGGGCCATTCGCATTCAAACCACCACAGATGGTAATTCACTAAGTCTTCCTTCCCAAATCATACTGAACACCTGTAATGTAGCAGGATAGAGCGACAAGACAGAAATATGCGTCTCCCTCAAGTAGCTCTTAAGTAAGCTGGCCAAAGAGAGACACTAAACACAGGGATCCGCTCTGGTGGCCAGTGACGCTCGGTTCCCTGAAGAGGAGTGTGACTGGAAAGGGCAGTAGAGAGGAACGGTAGGGTTGGTTTAGATGATGTGGGGGTACCAGGGTAGGGCGTTTGAGAAGGGGAAAGGAGGCCGCAGAATAGAGGAAAGGGCTCTGATATCTAGGATGCTTGTTTGTTGGACATAGACGAAGTTCAAGTCTGACTTCATCCCACTGGCAGAGATCCAGCACTGGACGAAGACATTCTCCTCAGAAGTACTGTCTCCTGCCACGTTAATGGCATTTTGGATAAGGACAGACCCAATACGTGACAACAGCGCTATCATGTTACATTGATGGTGGAGAAGCCCTGTCACTGAGTGCTGTGGTAGCCAGGGCATCTCTGCTCCATTTAGAGTGTGCCCATCTATTTACTTCAAAGGAAAATTTACTGTAAAACAGTGTTGTCCTGGCAGCGGGGTCGTGGCTCCGGTGTTTATCATGTCTTCTTGCTCATATCATTTTCTCTTATGCTCAACTTAATCTTGTGCGGTTTTGTGCATCACGGTCCCAGGAGCTATAGTTACACTTTGTATATACTACAGAGCTGAGATGTGCATTGGCCAGACACACAGCACCGTGTAGGAATGTGTGAGCACACTCTCATGTTTGCACGATGAAGTCACCTAACGGCACATTCTCTAGGCTGTGTCCTGGTTGATGGCCACGTGGTTGGGATCCTCGCATCTGAGCTGAGCCGAGGCTCTGACAGAAAAGCATGCATGGAATTTGTAGCTAGGAGTTCATCGTGCCGCTTCTCCCACTGACTCAGGCTGCTCCTTGTTTGGGTGAGGGAAGCAGCCAGTGTGAGCTGTCTCTCAGGCTGCAGCGGCGCTGGCGTGTGAGGTAGGAGTACCTGGTGGCTTCAAGAGCGTCCTGCCCATGCTATCTGCAATGTCGCCCCCTGCCCACCTGTGGGTGTTGAGTCCCACAAATGGTGGTTGTTGGTCAGTGCCTAAGGAGCCTGTTGATTCTTGGGGTGCTGTTGGGCACCTTTCGTTGTGCCCCTGAGCCTGTGTGCTGTGCCTGCGCAGGACTCCCCGATTCCCATAGGACCCGTAGTCCAGAGACTGAGAGGCTGAAATGCTGCGGGCTGTTGTCAGCTGATCTACAAAACACTGCGGAGTGACCAGCACTGTCTAAATCGGTTGCTGCTTATGCCATACAGCTCTTTAACAGTTCTGATGCTTAGCCCAGTCATAATATGAATTAAAGAGCGCAGGACTCCAATTCAAATCCCAGATCCACTACTCATGCGTACGGTATCTTGACTAAGTTGTTCTAGCTCCTGTCTCCACTGCGTTTGGAAATGGGAGTCTGCAGCCCTAACTTGCAGGGTTGCTGAGAGGATACAAGGGGCTGTGTCCAGCACTCAGCTTTTGTAAGGTTTCCCATCGTTCTGTTCCTGGGCCTCCTCTGCTGACTCTGCAACTTCTGTGGAGAAGTCCCATTCATCTCTTAGTTTCTGATAACTGTCAGACTTGGCAGTGGGTAGGGGCTCCATGAGCATGGGTTGGATGAAGTTAGATTTCTTGTTACTTCTAAAGTCTGAGGGCGATGATGGGGAATCTGGTGGAGGGACAGGCAGACAGTCTGGTAAAAGGAATAGAGCAGGATCCAACAAGCTCTTCTTCTCGACTGTACTGACTGAGGATTGAGGGCTGGGGGAGGGGCTGTCCCATCTGGGTTCCCCAGGTAATGGTGACCACCCAGGGATCAGTACAGCTTCCACGGTACCACCCACGTCTCCCCCATCACAGGTCACAGTCACCCCAGGAGGCAGGGATTTAATAGATCCTCACAGATGAGGAAGTTTGAGATTTGGACACATAATTTTCTTAAGGTCACACACAGGACCGTTAATCCAAACTCAAGCTTTTGTGACACATTCTTAAAACTCTCTGATAGGGATGAGCACATTCTCTGGAAATTTTCCTTCCACCCAAGATGACACCTTGGACCCTGGCAGACAGGTGTGTACCCTCTGTGCCAGGCATTTGTGTCTAGAGCAGTTTCTCCTCAGGAAAATTCTACAGTCTTGTCAGTGAAGTTTGCCTCAGTTCCCTGAATTCCCATGCAAGGAGGGGGCTGTACTCTAGTAATGCAAGCCCTGCATTTGGAAAGAAGGGGGCGGTGTCTTAGAGTAGGAGACTGAGGTCTTCGTCAACCCATACTTCCTCACCAGCTTC